>NW_010339800.1:0-17117 GCF_000700745.2 Antrostomus carolinensis | reverse complement strand
CGGGCAGGGCTGGCTGCACCCAGTAGCGGTCTCGGGGTCCGCTGAGCCCCCGCGTGGGTCTCGTCCGCTGCGGTTCGTGTCTGTGCTGCGGTTCGTGGTCCGTTCCCCGCGCGGGCTGAGCCGCCTCCGCGTGCGGGAGCCCAGGCTGAGCACATGGGTCCTGTGAGCTGTAGCAGCCTGAACGTTATTTCTTTACGGTCCCCATCGACGGCTGGTGTGGTGAGATGAAACATTTGAAAGGGTTTAGACTGACTTTGCTTTTCACCAGAGGAAATCTTTCATAGTCCCCGCAAATGCCAGGAATCAAATCTTTGCAGTGTGAGCTGTTCTTTACTGACAGTCCCCATCGTGGAAGGGCATTTTGTCTGCTTCCTGTCATCTTGGAGGGAAAACTGGCTGGTCCTCTTGACTAAGCCACGATTTTTTTTCCCACTCATGTTGTATCTGCTTTCCCCCAGGACTCTCCTTCCCATATGGAGGAAGGATGTAGTCAGTGACACAGCTGGGGACAGTCCCACCCATCCTGTACCAGCCCAAGCCCCCTTGACTCCATCTTGTTAGAGACAATCTACAAGGTGAGGTGTCCCAGCTCCAAGAAGAAGTTAAACTTCTATGGAAAGCCTGTAGATAACATCCTTTACTGGAACCTGTGTGATGCAAGGGGTTGCTTTGCCACTGTGTAGGCTTCCCCCCCACACACCGTTAAGAGTCCGGTTTGATGATGCTGGAGTGGTGGGAGGAGGGTTTGAATGGATTTAGTTTAAGCAGACCACATATGATAGTGTCTTATTTTGGGAGTGGTTGGTCTACCTGCAATCAGTGCACACCCAGGATTCAGGTACCTTAAAGTCCCTTTGTATCATTTAATGATATATTATAACTTTCATGTTTTCAAAATAACTAGATACTTTTAAACATGAAACATGGGTAATTCACATAAGTGAAATCATGCTATAAACAAAATAACCATGTCTGGATCACAGAGCTTCAAAGTTGTGGATTGCTGGAGGCTAGAAGGAGTATGCATTTTAAATGTAGGAGGCAGAATGTAATTCTGTTGACAGCTCACATGTAACAAGAGTAAGAACAGGACAAGCAGATTTTTAATATTAATAGCTTAAACTAACTCCTAATAGCAGGTCTATGTTTTCAGTTCTGGAAAAATACTCTGATGCAGTAATTGGAAAATAAACTTGAGGATTTTGATATTAATATTTTACTTACTTTGCCCTTGAGCTTTCCATCTTCACTTTTCCTCCAGACTTCAAAAAAAGTCCTAATTCTTAGACATATTCTAACTTTGTCACGATTCTTCCAGCTGTTCTTTGACACATCAGAAATAATATGAGATCCTTTAGCTGGTATTTGGACCACACTTGTTAAATGCTTCCCCCATCCCTTTAGGACAGCTTATTTGTTCTTTACATATGTCCAGAAAAGGAGATTTTATAGTCTAATTGTTTTGATGCAGGATAGTGGTTTGGGACTGTGGGAGATGGTTGTCAGATTTTGGGTTTCCTGGAACAGGAGAATCCTGTCCTTTCACTTTCAGGACCAATTTAGTAAACTGGATTTTCTGCTTACAATTCAATTTTCTTGTTATGCTGTGGAATTTGTGTTCATAAAATGATTAATCTTAGCATGAAATAAGATATTAATTAAACAGAAACCCTCTAAACCCCACCAAAACCCCAAAAAACCAAACAAACCCAAAGCAACTCCAACGTCTGTGTAGAAGCACAATTAAGTGTAGTCCAGTGATACTGGCATACTGTTCTGGCTACACAATTATATCTTCATATTAGCTCTACATGCTTAAAATAGACTATTTTCTTTTCCCAGGGTGTTCAAGATGAAAATTACCCTTGATTGTTCTCAACTGTGTAAATTTGATGCCTTTTTTTTTTTTTTTTTCCCCCTTTCCTTAGCTGTCTAAATATTTTTTACCTCTCTCTGGTAGTGGCAGGGAGCATCATCTGCTGCTGTGGCAGATGGAATGATGGACGTTGTGAGATGGCAGGCAGCAGGGACTGCTCACCCGTGGGCTCTGTGTTAACACCTGAGACTTTTGCCTTGAGAGCAGGTGATGGGTCCATGATCCAAGGCACATGGGAGGCTGAGGGTTGCTGTGACAAGCAGTAGACAAGAGCGTGGCGTCATGAGGGAGATGTTTGTTTGTTCATTGCTTGTCATTCCAGTGTCCCACAGTGACCATGTCTGAGAAAAGGGCTGGGGTGAGACCATGGCTGACATCCTCTCCCCCCACCCCTGCATGAATGGGAACAAAGGGTTGGCATTTCCCATCTTGTTCCCAACGCTCTGGTTTAGGGGAATATCTTCTGGATGAGGCAAGTTCCACTGATGGTGGACCAGGCAAGGACCACAGTCACTGTGCTACCAGAGACTCTAATCATCAACTGATCAGGATGTTCTTTTCCCTCATTGTTTTAATCACCAATCTGCAGAAGACAGAAGAAAGCAGCCACTTTCTCCTCCTCTGATGGGCAGTCTCCTTAATTTTACAGACCACAGCTGCATCATGGCCTTGGAACAAAATAACTCCTGTGGCTCTTTTTGAGGAACACACAGGGCTGCCACCTCTTAACAGTAGAGAAAGGAACTTTGCAGAAGTTGAGATACATCTCTGGTCCTCCACTAATTATAGCCCTAACCCTGCCTAATGCTGTTCTACCTTTGCTTGCAGGCAGCAGGCCTCTAAAGAAATAAACATGTATACAGTAAGCCCTCAGATACATGAAAATATTTTGCCTGTGTAGTGGGGGGAACCTCAAACTGTCCTCATCGTTCCTCTGTTTGCTCTCTTGCATGAATCCCCTTGTGTAGCTTAGCCTATGGCAGTAGAGAAATTTAGCTCATCCCTTTGTTTTTTCTACCTCCCTGGCTGTTCTCACTGTGTTGAGGTCACAGTTTGTGAGACTGGGAGGGGGAAAATACCAGGAGGGCTAAGAGGAAGGGAGTCCTGGAGCTTTCCTCAGTTCCCTTTCTGCTGACTCCCTGCCCTCCCCTGCAGTGCTTACCATTGCAGCCCTCCAGAAAAGATGTTCTGATGGGAGGGGTTACTGCACCGTTCTGAGAACATCCCACTGGTCTCACCCACAGAAACGAGAAGTAGGGAGAGAAAAAAAAGAGAAGATCCCTGGGAGCCTCCACCACTGGCAGCAATTGTCCTTGTGACAAAAGTTGTATCTACAGGGGGTTCTCTCTTCACCTACATCTTCCCAGCTCTGGAGGTGTGATTGCAGGTGGCTGCAATCTTGTATGTCACAGCCATCAGAATTGTCACTGTAGTCTCACCTGGTCTCCACTATCAGCCAGTAAAATCCTAGAATGTATTGGGTTGGAAGGGACCTTCAAAGGTCATCCAGTCCAACCCCCTGCAGTGAGCAGAGACATCTTCACTAGAGCAGGTTGCTCAGAGCCCCATCAAGCCTGACCTTGAATATTTCCAGGGACGAAGCCTCCACCACCTCTCTGGGCAACCTGTTCCAATGATCCACCACCCGCATCTTGAAGAACTTTTTCCTAATATCCAACCTAAATCTGCCCTTTTCTAGTTTAAAGCCATCACCCCTCGTCCTGTTGCTCCATGCACTGTGAACAGTTCTGCCCCAGTTTCTTACGGGCACACCTTCAGGTACTGGGAGGCCACTAGAAGGTCTCCCCGGAGCCTTCTCTTCTCCAGGCTGAACAGCCCCAACTCTCTCAGCCTGTCCTCACAGCAGAGCTGCTCCAGCCCTTTGATCATTTTTGTGGCCTCCTGTAGACATGATCCAACAGGTACACGTGCTTCTTTTGTTGAGGGCTCCAAAACTGGACGCAGTATTCCAGTTGAGGTCTCACCAGAGCAGTGGGGCAGAATCACCTCTCGATCTGCTGGCCACAGTTCTTTTGATGCAGCCCACTTCACCTGCACCATGTGTAGTAACCAGAGCTACTGTCATGACCAGGGTATGTGGGTCTGGTGTTGCCTAGTTGCCACCTGCAAAATCCAGGTTCAGATGCTGCTGTGTCTGGTGGGTCACTCGAGTTGTAGCATTCAAGACATGGGCTTACATGGTCTTCTGGCACTATAGGTGTCATCTGGGAGGTGATGGTGGTGATGCAGTACACACATCTTCATTATTCTTGAGAACTTGACTGATGTTCTTGGTGAGTCTGAGCCATAGCTGACTGGCAAGTCCATAACTGGGTGAATGAGAACGTGCTGAGCCAAACCTGGTGGCGATACACTCATGTTTTACACATTAATGAGATTAATGTCTCATCACCAAAATTGTCCAGACTCACTTGTGGCTGGATGGGGTGTGCATCTTGCCTACCATGGAGTTTCAGCCTTCTTGGCATCTTCCCTGTGTCTTCATTGAGTGACATCTTGCAGCTTTTCTCAAGTGATTGCTGTGGGAGGGTCAGTGTTCGTGTCTGTCCTTGAGCTGCTGCTCAGTGGGCTTTGAGTGCTCCCAGCCCAGCCCAGGCTGGTTGAAGAGCATCCAGCAGTCCTGCCTTTCAGACTGTTCTATGGAAACCTCTATTTTCTTGTTCTCCACATGCTCTATTTCCTTGTCCCCTGTGTTGCCCAATTACAAACTTGCAGGTTCTTTTGCCAGCAAAAGAGGGGGTAGGAAAAAAGTGAAAGCATGTTCATAGTGTAATTTTTAGGCTGTCCAGTTTGGCCTCTGTGCGGGAAGAATCAGGCTTGATTGCACATGGACATGTCATGGATCAGGCTGTGACCTGTCTTGTGGTTCCTGCTGTTTTTGAGGTTTTAGCTTTATTTCTTCCATCACCTTCAGATGGTCAAGTGGGGGATGGAGCTGTGTTTTCAGAGTGGAGGGACCCATTTGCTGACAGGCTGAGAGAGTTGTGCTGTTCAACCTGGAAGAAGAGAGGCTCTGGGGAGATCTTATAGCGGCCTCCCAGTACCTGAAGGGGCTACAAGAAAACTGGGGAAGGACTTTTCATAAGGGCAACTAATGACAGAACAAGGGGAAATGGGTTTAAGCTGAAAGAGGGGAGGTTTAGATTAGATATTAGGAAGAAGTTCTTCACTGTGAGGGTGGTGAGACACTGGAACAGGTTGGCCAGAGAAGCTGTGGTTGCTCCTCCCTGGAAGTGTTCTCGGCCAGGCTGGATGAGGCTTTGAGCAACCTGGTCTAGTGGAAGGGGTCCCTGCTGCTGGCAGGGGGGTTGGAACTGGGTGAGCTTTCAGGTCCCTCCCAACCCAAATCAGTCTATGATTCTAACCTGTCACCTGGGGAGGTTTGGTGCTTCTCAGGGGCTTGTGTTCTGAACGTTGTTGAGAGGCTACTGAGGCTCACTTGGCCACTTGACTATTGTCCTTGCTGCTCTTTCCATGTAAGCACCAGTGATACTGGCAGGGGTGACCTGAAAAATATCAGAGGTGACTACGTGGCTCTGGATGATTGTTAATGGCGTGATGGCCCAGGTGGTGTGGTGAGGGGGAAGGGTTTGAGGGTGGCTGAGCAGATCCTGCAGAGCCACACTGGGTTGCGCAACTGCTGGCAACAGGATTTTGGTTTCTACCACCGTGGAACCGTCTTTCAGGATTGACAACTGCTTCAAAGAGACAGGATCCATCTGACTAAGCAGGGTAAATGCATCTGTGCCAACAGGGCTGGTCAGCCTGCTCAGAAGAACTTTAAACTGGGAATGATGGGGGAGGGAGAGATTCCTCTCTCAGGTAAGATCAGGTGAGGAAGTGGTGGATGGGGTAAGCAAGTGAAAGGCCTGGGGTGGTGTGAACAGAAGAGAAAGCAACAGAAAAAGGATGAAATGGAAACCCCCAGCATGGGCACACAAGGAGGGAAGTGCCTACAGGACATCCTTGTGGGGAGAGCTCTCCTGCCCTTCCTGAGGAATCATCACGCTGGGGTGCTTCTCTCAAGTGTCTGAACACTGATGTGTGCAGCACAGGGGACAAACGGGGGAATGAGAGGTCTGGGCAGTTAGAGAGCTCTGGCCTCACTGGGATCAGGGGAAGCTCGTGTGACTGCAGCGCTGTGATGGATGGATACAGGCTTTGCAGGAGGGTGAAGTCCCCTGTATGTGGGAGAGCAGTGGGAATGCCTGGAGCTCTGCCTAAGGACAGGTTGTGAGCTTGCTGAGGGCTTGTTGGTCAGGATTAGTGGGCAGACCAAGATGGGTGACGTTGTGGTGTGTGTCTGCTACTGACCTGATTAAGAGGAGGAGGCAAACAACACCATCAGTCCACTGGAAGAAGACTCACATGCCCTAGTCTTCATGTTCTGCTGGACCTAATACTTAAATAAGGAAGAACTGGTCAGGGATGTGAAGGTCAGGGCAGTGACCATGAGATGGTGGAGTCTGGGATCTTTAGAGGGTGGAGCATAGCAAAAAGCAGCACCAGAACCCTGGATATCAGGAGAGTAGACTTGAGCCTCTTCAGGGCTCTGCTTGGAAGAATCCCATGGGTTACAGCCTTGGGGAGAAAAGGGGTCTATGAGAGGTGGGTTGATATTCAAGGATAACCTCCTCCAAGCTCAAGAGTGGTCCATCCCAACAATCAGGAAATGGAGCAAAGGTGGCAGGAGACCTGTCTGGATGAACCAGGAGACTATGGCTAAACTCAGACTTGGGGCTGATGAATTCAGTGTCTTCTTGTGGTTGGAGTAGCCTTCAGAAATCCCAGCCCTCCTGAGACCAGAGAGGGATCGGGATAGGGAGCATCTGAAGAAACTGGACAGAAGTCCATGGGACCTGGTGGGTAGCACCCATGAGTGCTCAGGGAACTGGCTGGCACTGTTGTGAGGCCACTCTCAGTTATTTTTGAAAAATCATGATGATTAGGGGAGGTTCCTGAAGGCTGGAAGAAAGCTGATGTCAAGAAGGAAGATCCAGGGAACTACAGGCTAGTCAACCTCACCTCAGTACCTGGAAGGTGATGTCTCTTAGTGTCTTTTTCTTCTCCATGTCTGCTTGGACTGTGCATGGCCTTTGTAAGAGCCTTTGGTGGGGGATGTTGTTCAAGTCTTTTGGGAGTCCCAGCAGACTGGTTTAGCTCAATGTCCACTTTCTGGGTCCTTGTTGAATTTGCAAACTCTTGTTCCTGTGCTTCTTCCCTTGTCCAGTGCTTCCCTTTAAAGAAGCCCTACTGTGTGACTCATTTTCTCCACTCTGTTGTGCTTGTACGTGTACCCACCACTTTTCTTCTTTTTCATTGACTGGATCTGTCGTGAATACCCGCTCCCTGATTTACTGAGCCAGTCCAGTACGTTGAGAAACTTTTATTTTGCACAAGTCAAATTGATTCTTCCTCAATATGACTCTTACTCGTGTGCTCTCTAGTTCTGTTCTTTGGGTTAATGTCTGTGCTGCCATGGACTACAGAGTTCAGAGCTACTGGAGAGTGCCTAGAAGAGGGACACTAAACTGGTGAAGGGTTTAGAGGGGAAGGGTATGAGGAGAGGCTGAAGTCGCTTGGTTTGTTCAACCTGGAGGAGACCGAGAGGAGATCTCATCATGGTCTAGAACTTCCTCCCAAGGGGAAGAGGAGGGGCAGGCGCTGATCTCTTCTCTCTGGCCACCAACGAATGCCAGGAGCAGAGGGAATGGCAGGAAGATGTGGCAGGGGAGGGTGAGGTTGGCCATGAGGAAAAGGTTCTTGAGGCAGAGGGTGGTGGAGCACTGGAACAGGCTCCCCAGGGAGGTGCTGATGGCACCAAGGCTGACAAGATTCCAGCAGCATTTGGCCAAGGCCCTCAGGGACATGGTGTGAATGTTGGGATTGTCCTGTGCAGGGACAGGAGTTGGAGTCGATGATCCTTGTGGGTCCCTTCCAACTCACAACATCCTATGATTTGGTGATTCTATTTTAGAAACTCGTAAGGCTTGAGCCATCTTCTAATTCCCTAGTACAAAATCAATTCTAAAGGAGAGATTAAATAACACACTGATTTATTTAGTTCAAAAAGTGGGATTTAGTGAGCTGTTAATACTTTCTAAATGTGATGGTTTGTTACTGCTTGTTTTGTTGATATGTTCTTGGATACTTTCAAGTGGTGCTGAAGTGCAGAGATCTTGTAAAGGTTCCTCTAGTGTGAGTAAAAGTTATAAAAACCCAAACAAACACCCCCCCCCCCCAAAAAAAAAACCCAACCCAACAACAACAAAAATCCCCACTCCCCCCAACCCAAAAGATCTGTTTTCCCTGGGTTTTTTTAGGTGGCTCTTCTATGTGAACGGATTGACGTGGGGCCATAGGTGTACACCTTTTTCATGAGCAGAGCAAGAGAAATACTTTCTCCACCATGCCCGAGTTGTTCTTCAAACTTCATTTTTTGGCTTGACATCTGTTGTGATTAACAGAAGTCCTAATCAGTTTTATTTTTCTCATCTGTGCATGACCTCAGCTTTTTGACAGAAAAATGCTTTCCTACATCTCATATCCTCCTTGTTTTGATCAACCTAAAAATATTTTCTATGTGTGATCTCTTTAGTCTGTGATGATGTCTTTGTACAATATCTTGCTTTTTAAAAAGATTTTCTTCATAACTGCTTTTTTTACTTGTTGGGAGTAAGCTAGGGGGGTTGGGACTGGATGAGCTTTAAGGTCCCTTCCAACCCAAACCAGTCTGGGAGTCTATGAAATACCTGCGTGTTCCTCGTTGCCGTGCTGAAACAACTGCAACAGTCGTAGAGGGGTTTAATTTTCTTTCCTTGCTTCAGCAAGGATGCTGAAACCAAGTCAACTGAGGTTCTTGGCAGTATCTTGACCAGTCTGTTCCTGGGTGCTGCTGAGAACCAGGTGAAGAGTCTCTTTCTCTCCTGTGGCTCCCTGGATTAGCCACTCCCTGGCACTCACTGCTGGAGCATGACAGTGAGCTTCTCCAGGGTCACAGCTTGGGTGCATTGGACCCTGTTGGAATCGCTGCATTTTCTGCCTCTCTGATCTCCTGTCATGTCCCTGTTTTCCTTTGTAGCTGGTGGGCGATAATCACGGTGTAAATCAATGTGGTTTCTGTATTTTGGAGGGTAACTTGCAGTTCTCTTAACCTATTTTAAAATACCTAAGAACCTGGAAAAAGTGTGTAAGGAAAAGGTGACAAAGGTGAGCAGAGCAGCAGAATAACTTCTGACCAGGAGCAGATGTGAAAAAGAGATGAAACCTGAGGTCTCTAAGTCATGAGTCCAAACAAAGAGATGTGTCTAGGAAGCAAATACTCAGCATGTCTCAAAACACCAAAGCTAAAGGCATGAAATGAAATTCCACCAGTTGTGCTTGTATGATGCTCTGATGTTGTGGAAACCAAAAGCTGGAGAGCTTTACAAAAGGATCAGGCAAATTAACAGTATTTGGTGACTACTAGTTTTTGTTCCTGGAAGCAGCTTTTGACTCAGAACTTTTAATTTGTAGAAGCTGGGAGTGTGTGAGTGAAGAATCGTTGTATGTTTGCCTTGTCCTCTGCTTTTTCCTTCCAGTGTTTGCCACCAGCTGCTCTGCTTACTGGCTTACGCTGGAAGGATTGGCAAAGACTTCAAGGCTGAGTTTGTACCTTTCTCAGATGTGGGGAGCAGGAGACAGTGGGTTGTGGTAACCCAAGCGAAATGATGAGAAACAATAAATGAAGGAAGGAATTTGAATTGATAGATTGGACTGATAGAAGATCAGAAACGGAAGACGTCGTCAGACAGGTTCTCTCCTGCATCCAGTGTTCTTTGGGAGTGTTCAAGGACAGGTGGATGCTCTCTGGTGGCACTCTGCTCAGAAGTGTGATGACACAACCAGAAATAATGGGCTTCACAGTTCCCAGGTGTATTTATTCAGCTTGGTTCTGCTGTGGTTGGACTGGCTGTTCCTAGTGACTTTTTTTTTTTTTTTTTTTTTTTTTTGTCCCGAAGGGACATGTGAGGCTTCTCCTAGGAGGTCCTGCTTTGATTTTATAGCCTCTTTTTAAGAAATGTCACTGTACTAGAGACCAAACTGAGTCACAAATGTAAAGTGATTAAAAAAGGGAGTGGGCAGAATAGTGTAGAGTCAAAACAAAGAAAATCCAAAGTGTACACTAAAGAGCAGCACTTTTGGGACCGTACTTCTCTGGAGATTTTTCAGAGTCAATAGACTCTTTAAGTTCCTTCCAGCAGAACAGAGTTTGAGGGGTGACAGTTTTAGGGAATCGTAGAATGGTTTGTGTTGGAAGGGACCCTAAAGCTCATCCAGTCCCAACCCCCCTGCCAGCAGCAGGGACACCTTCCACTAGACCAGGTTGCTCAAAGCCTCATCCAACCTGGCCTTCAACACTTCCAGGGAGGAGCAGCCACAGCTTCTCTGGCCAACCTGGGACACTGTCTCACCAACCTCACACCAAAGAATTTCTTCCTCACATCTCATCTCCATCCCCCCTCTGCCACTTTCAAGCCATCACCCCTTGTTCTGTCACTCCCTGCCCTTGGTCAAAGTCCCTCCCCCGCCTTCCTGGAGCCCCTTCAGGTACTGGGAGGCCACTAGAAGGTCTCCCTGGAGCCTTCTCTTCTCCAGGCTGAACAGTCCCAACTCTCTCAGCCTGTCCTCACAGCAGAGCTGCTTCAGCCCTTGGATCATTTTCGTGGCCTCCTCTGGACTCGTTCTGACAGGTCCAGGGAACAGAAATTCTTTGCAGAATTTCTCAGTGCTGGCTAGAAGGGTGATTTCAGTGAATAACCATCTTGGGCTCTAAGTGTTGTCAAGCACGTAATACCGGACTGGTTCAGCTGAGCTGGCACTACTCACTTTCCCTTGAGCCTGCTGCTGTGTTTTATTTTCTCTTCTTCACTGAACCAGTGCTGAAAATAAACAAGATGTTATTTTTTATGGTCTAGAAAGACCATCTTGAACTGTCCTCCAGTTCAGTTTGATCCTCTAAAACTTTTATCAATGTTCCCATGAATCCATATTCTATTTGCATCTTGTCAAGAAAGAGTTCTGGCAAGGTGGGTTTTTTGGGTTGGTTCTTTTTTCCCCCCAGTGATTGAAGGTGTTACTGCTCCCAGCTGTCTGCTGCCTCCCTGTGCTGAAAGCCACAACGTGTCCTTATGTCCCAGTTCTTTCTGTCTGCTCAGTGCATTGCCTTAAAATTCTAGTGAAAGTGGCTTTTGGACTAACAACTTTGGACTGTGAATCAGAGCTGTGTGTTTCCTTCTCGTGTTTGTTACTGGAATAAGAGCAGAGAAGAGGTTAACAGGAGTAAAAACACACTAAGCTACCACAACTGGTTACGCTGTGAGTGAATCGGTCCTTTCTAATTAAGAAGCACAGCCTGCTTCTCTTTTTTACCAACAGGTTCTGAAACAACTTTTGTCATGCAATTTTTAGCTCCACCTAGCTAATTCTCTCTATGTAGGAATTGCATTAAGGGTTTCTTCTCTGTTCAGAAAATTTGTATTTTGGTGTTAAGCTGTGTATTGTCTGTAATGCCTCCAAAGCAGAAATAATTTACTGCCTGTTGTATCCCACCAGCAACACTTTTTTTATGATACTATTCATAAAAACCTGGGGATAAAGGCTTTTTTCCTTTGTACCTTGACATGGCAATTCCAGTTTGTGCCTTGGAGTACTGAGAAGGGATTTGTCCTTGTGTCCTGCACTTGATTTAGTGTCTCTCTGCACCTGCAGCAATTCAGCTCCAAGTTCCTGGTGAGTGTCCTAGAGCAGGGATTTTAGCACATTTAAGCGTTGAAGGGAAGGTGGTGTAAAGAACGGCCAACACTGAAGTGCTGTAGATACAGGACCTGATGGTGCAGAATCCATGCTTTGCCTTTGGGCAGTTCTGCTTTATATTACAATTTGCAAATACTGTATTTTCACTCAAGGGTTATCTATAATAAAAGGCTTTACAGCCTTAAAATCTCCAATTTTTTTTCTTGGCGGTGCGGAGTGCTGTATGAATGAGTTTAGCATAGTCATGGTACGCTTCTTCGTAGAACTTCCTCAAAAACCGGTGCTCTTCAACATCTCAATTTTATAACTGATAATACAGAGTTGTGTTGGCTTGTGCCATAGACAATCTCTGGTTGTCAGCTGTGAGACAAAAAAAACCCCAACCCAACCCAACGCCACACAAACAAACAAACAAAAAAAACCCAAATGACAAACAAGCCCCAAAACTTAAATTGAATAAAGCTTGAAAGAATTAATTCTTTGAAGAAAAGAATTAAGATTGCATGGGTAGACAGCAAGTTGTTTCTGGTGTGCAGTGTGCTTATCAACTCAGGCTTCTCAGCCCTCATATTGTAGTTAATTTCAGAAGCTTTATGAGAAAACAGTCTATCAGCAACTTAATTATATCCTGGCTGCTTTTAATCAGTCTTTCAGTCTTTTTGAAGACCAGATGGTTGAGTCTGTCGTTGGTGCCACTGTGATGTTGAAATAGGCACTCCTAGGAATAGCACACTTTGCTTTCTGGTTTCTACATTTTATTCTTTGTTAAGAAATTTCTCTTCCTGAAGTTGGTACATTCTGCTTTTGGCTTTTCTCACTGATTGCTCTGTTACTGATTTTATATTGGTAATAGTTGTTCTGGTGTCCTTTGATCGAAGCGATAGCAGCAGTCTTATGTGATCTTGATGTTTTAGGTATCTGATAGACCTTTTAAATAATCTTGTATTCTAAAAAACCCAACCAAACAAAGACTAAAGGCGTGGAAGACTTTGAGGGGCCTCGCTGCAATCTGAATAGCTGATTATGCAATAGATTGAGTTGGGACAGGGAAAGGTCTGTAGATCCTTATCCTCCGAGGTAGAGAACAGGAGTGGAAGCTCATCTCTGAACAGTTTGCATTTCTGTACTTCATCTAGTTTCAGATTCTTTTTAGCTTTATAGTGCAAGAGCAGCAGGGTCAAACAGGGCCTTGAACCTGTGTTCCACAGAATAAGTCTTATCATTTTATTTTCAGGTGGTATTAGTGTTTTAGAGACTCTCCCAAAGCAGACTCTTAGAAATGAGGGCGTATCTGCTTCAGTTCAGCTCTTTGGAAGACTTGCACACTTCAGGAATAGTATGTTTTGTTATGTCACACTGGGAATAAAATTAAATCTGGTCTTTAATGTAATTTTCTGGACTTTGGCCAAGGGCAGGGAGTGACAGAACAAGGGGTGATGGCTTGAAACTGACAGAGAGGAGGTGGAGATGAGATGTGAGGAAGAAATTCTTCACTGTGAGGGTGGTGAGCCAGTGTCCCAGGTTGGCCAGAGAAGCTGTGGCTGCTCCTCCCTGGAAGTGTTCTCGGCCAGGTTGGATGAGGCTTTGAGCAACCTGGTCTAGTGGAAGGTGTCCCTGCTGCTGGCAGGGGGGTTGGAACTGGATGAGCTTTAGGGTCCCTTCCAACCCAAACCAGCCTGGGATTCTATGATTCCAGGAAGAAGGGTATTCATGTGAATGCTATGGTCTCCAAAAGAGATTATACAAAAAGGATCACCTTCCTAGTCTCTTCTTTGTCCAGCAAAGCCCTATGGCCAGAAAAGGCATAAAACCCAGGATGTCGAGTATTCAGACTACATATAAGGAAGAAATTTTTTATGATGAAGGTGATGAAACCCTGGCCCAGGTTGCTCAGAGAGGTGGTAGAAGCCCCATCCTGGAAACATTCACGGTCAGGCTGGACGGGGCTCTGAGCAACCTGATCTGGTTGAAGATGTCCCTGCTCACTGTGGAGGGGTTGGACTAGGTGGCCTTGAAAGGTCCCTGCGACCCAAACCATTCTGTGATTTGGGATTAGATCACATCTAAATGTAGGTGCATATGAATTGAAAACCTTTGATATAGAATGTTCTTCAACAACAGAAATAATATCACACCCATTTTTCAAAGAGTTATGCGAAACCTAGTGCTGTGTTTCAGTTCTTTGACAGTGAGTCTTTGGGATGTTCTCGTATCTGAATACTTCTTTTTTGCCCCCTCAGGTGAGTGGCATCAAGAGCCTGTATGAGTCTGAACTGGCTGATGCTCGAAGAGTTCTGGATGAAACCGCCAAAGAGCGGGCAAGATTACAGATTGAAATAGGAAAACTGAGAGCGGAACTTGAGGAGTTCAATAAAAGGTAAGGAAAGCCCTGCATGGTTTTTATTTTTATGGTTTTTTTGGTTGGAATGGGCAGTATTTGCAGTGGGAATGGTGCTATTGATGCTTCTTAAAATACCTTAGCAGGTGTCTTTTGGAGCCATTGAAGATCAATGAGAAGATATAAACTTGTCAGAGGAAAATTCCTCATTTTCTTGGTACAGCTAGTCAGAGCAGAGAATCCAGCCAGAATATACACAAATGTATTTGTAGATATAAGATTAATATCCTGTGATTTGAGCAATTCAGACATCTAGAGCCCGATTGTCCCTGCTTCTGGCCTGTTGTACCTCTCCTTATGTGAGCTGCCTGGTAAAGAGGAGTGAGAAACTGATCTAGATTAAAATTGACCCATCTAAGGGAAGTTAATTTTTAAACTTTATTCGTTTTATTGTCTGGTTTACTGTATTGACCGATGGCAGAAATAAAGGAAATAAAGGATTTTTCTGAGAAATTTGGGAATATGGAAGCAGTGTTAGCTTGAAAACATGTGAAGCTACAATATAAGTGTGCTGGAAAAAGACCTTGTACCAACTAGATTTAAAAAAAAACTGCTGTTCAGTCTGCATCAAAGACAGCTGGCCCAATAAACTGGTTATTGAAGCCAAATGTAATCCGTTATTTCTGTTCCCACTTGGGAGATTTTGTAATCAAATACTGTTTAGCAATTGAAACTTAATTTGAAAATGAACATATGTGGTGGCAAATTTTTTTTTGTTTGCTTCTGATTGAATTTTGGTACCTGTTTCAGTAGATAAGATTCGGGAGTTACAGTTTTTTCCTGAACATGTCAGTGTGTACATCACTTGTATACGAATGCTGTTGGCCATAAAATTGCTTTGAGTCCAGCAGTGCCAGTACAGACCTACTGCAAGTCTCCCATCTCCCTTCATTTGCATCAAAGTGGTTATAAAATGAATGAAGTGTTTCTCTCTCATGTTTTTTTCTGACTAGCTAGTTGATTTATGATGAAGTATTTCTTGTTTTCTCTGTAAACTTTACTATATCACTGGATCTTCATTTTCTGTGCAGGTCCTTCTTGTTAAAGTCAACCATCGGAGAGATTTTGTGGACTTTACCCCTAAAATAACTGTCCAAATATAAAATAGCTATAGTGGAAGCATCTCCACTGCAGTAAGTCACGGTAAAGCCTGTTGAACTTGGGGCACAGTTCGTACCAGAAGTTACACCTACATGTGACACTCCTGTTGGGACTGAGTTCCCTCTGAAAAGCCTCAGGCCAGCAGTCTTGGTGTTCATTTCAGATCATGTGTTTTACGTGGCAGTTGGCGTTCCACAGCCATCAAGGTTGTCTCTCTTGTCTCAGTGATAGCAAACACTCCACTTGCTTGGCTTCTAAAGCAAGCTCCAAAAGAGAGCAGCAGTGCTAACTGGGGATCCAGTTCATCCCTCCTGTTCTGCAAGATGCTGATTGCTGTATTTTGATTAACATATCCTTCCTTGTCAGGACTATCGTCACGTGGCAGCTAATGAGAATTGGTGCCGATTGATTCTGGTTCTTGAGGCTTTTGATAGTACTGGGAGATTTTACAAATAACCTGTTGTAGTGTTTGTTGTGTGCTTGAAGTGATGGAGTTTTCCTTTGGGTCATCTTGTTTGCCCTTTGCTTGGGCAATTGAGTTGCCCCTCACCAGTCACTTCAATGTCTGGTCAATCCTGACAAACCAATTTCAAACATTTTGTTTGTTTGTTTTCTGAGATAGACTAAATATGAGGAAAATACACCTGTTTTCCCTCTTTTTACAGTTCATAGGAATAGAATTGAATTCTTTCTTGGCTTGAAAGTTTCTTCTACTGGATTATTTCCAGTCCCATGAGCTGCTCTTGGAGTGTTTTCAGGGTGCCTCACATGGGTTCTATGGAAAGTTACTCTTGTGACTTGGACAGATTTTTAAATGCGATTCTTGCAAATGTGTCTTAAAAAATCTGTTTGCACAGTGTCCACTTGACACCTGGCTCGTGGCTGAAATCCTCCCTGCCCGTGCTGACACTCAGATGGTGCTTCTCACAGGCCAGGCCAGCTTCACTGCTTGGAGAACTGTGTGTAGTGGAAGAGTAGATTATTGTGTCATTTCATGTTCACTGTGATTACCTCAGTCTCTCTTTCAAGTTCATGACAGAGAAGAGGCTTAAGGATCCCAGCACAGTCTGGCCAGGAGGGATCCAAGACATTCCCACTTCTATATTCGCTTGGAATAGGTTGGGTTGCTGGGACAGGAGATGAGACTTCTGTCTTGGGACATCTCTCCTTCAGTCTCCCATGTGAAACAGGGAGAAGAAAAGGGAGAGTTGGAGTAGGCAGAGTAGAGAAAACGCTGGATATCTGGGAGATGTCTCCTCAACATGAGACTGAATTGAATTTTAGCTGTAGAGCCACAGGCTTGCAGGGTTCTTCCAGCTATAGGATCCAAATATGGCCAGCGTGCTGCTTCCAGAGCTGACTTCCCCTTTCTTTTTTCCCCTGAAGTCTGGGTTTGTGAACACGGAAAGCCCTTTTCTGAAGGCACTGAGGCCACACAGGGTGTGGTTGGGTGTGGTGACATCAAGCCTAGTTTGTGTCCAAAGCAGCCCTGAGGCTTACCCCACTCTTAGTTTGTTCCTGAGGTTGTCTACTTGCACATCTCCAATGGATTTGGGAAGCAGCTGTGGATTTGTGACAGGGCCTACAGTCTAGGAAAGAAAGAACGTGGTTTGTCTGTCAATGGATTGGACTTCAGAGCAAGCATTTCTGCTTATGTCTTTCTGCAACTTGTTGAGTTACCAGCTGTATTTGGTTTCCCTGACCTGGTTTTGGTAGCTTGGGGGCATAGAAGTGGCTTCTGTGAGAAGCTAGCAGAAGCTTCCCCTGTGTCCAACACAGCCAATGCCAGTCGGCTCCGAGATGGACCCGCCGCTATGCCAGTCTGCTCCAAGATGGACCCGCTGCTGGCCAAGGCTGAGCCCATCAGTAACGATGGTAACACTGCTGTGAGAACAGAGTTAAGAAAAGAGCAGAAGGGAAAAAAAG
>NW_010339799.1:0-2116 GCF_000700745.2 Antrostomus carolinensis | reverse complement strand
CTTGGTATCATCTGTGAATTTACTGAGGATGTACTCAGTCCCTTCATCCAGATCATTGGTTAAGATGTTAAACAGGACTGGTCTCAGTACTGAGCCGTAGGGACCACATGTGACTGGCCTGTAGCTGGATTTAACTCCATTTGCCACTACTCTTTGGACCTGGCCATCCAGACAGTTTTTAACCCAGCAGAGAAGATGCCTGTCCAGGCCACTGGCAGACAGTTTCTCAAGCAGAATGTTGTGGGAAATGGTGTGAAAGGCTTTACTGAAGTCTGAGTACACCACAGCCTTTCCCTTGTCCACTTAGCTGGTAACCTTGTCATAGAAGGAGATAAGGTTATTCAGGCAGGACCTGCCTTTCATAAACCCTTGTTGACTGGGCCTGATCACCTGGTTGGCCTGTGTGTGCTGTGTGATAGCACTCAAGATGATCTGCTCCATCACCTTCCCCAACAGAGGTCAGACTGACAGGCCTGTAGTTCCCTGGATCCTCCCTCCGTCCCTTCTTGTGAATGGATGTTACACTGGCCAACCTCCAGTCAAGTGGAACCTCCCCAGTCAGCCAGGACTGCTGGTAGGTGATGGAAAGGAGAAAGAACCCATGAAAATTTGTAATCGGAAATGAAGGGGAACTCTCAACATCATCCACAGAGATGCTTTTAGGCTTTCTTAATGGACTTTCCCAAAAAATGTAGATAACTTGGTGCAATCAGTAAATGGGAAATAATAAAAAAAAAAATAGTTCCTGTTGAGCTTTCGTAGGAGGAGCACCTTAAAGATGAACAGTAACACTTAGATTAGAAAAAAATGCAAGCTGAAGAAGCAGGGAGAAAGCATGGTTAAAAATCCCATATGCCTTCACCACAGCATTTACCAGAATGAATAAATGGAAAGGATTTTTTAAGTATATTCTCTCCAAATCAGACTTCAAGCTATGGACCTCTCTTGATAGGCACTTTTTTCTTCCCCAGTGAATAGGCTCTGCATTATGGAAGTATTCTGATAAATGTATCAAGAAAGATCACAGTACAATCTTCAAAATAACATTTTAATTTAGAACAGTGAGGCACTCTGGACCTTTAAAGCAATCCATTTAAAGCATGCCCTTTTCTTGTTTCAAAGCTGTATTAATAAGATCTCTCTTAAAGCTCGATAGCAGCAATAATGGGCATGTTTTCAAATCACTTCTCTAATTTCTAGATGGAGTTCAGAAGTTGTTCCTACTTTCTGAGCTTGTATTTATTAATTCAAGTCCCTCATTTTATATACCATGTCTGGACTGTTTCATTGAGGTAGGGAATAAATACCCTGAACAGGTTTGGTTGCATTGGTCTTGACTCCACCATACATCAAACAGTAAATGGTTACATATAGGTAAAACTGAGCCCTGAATGTGAATGCTGTAAATCATTCCAGTACAGAGTAAAATTTTCATGTGGTATGTACAAAATCACTGGACATCAGCTGTATTCTGAATTGATAATTTCAGTTTAAAGTAGTAGCATAAGTAAAAAAAAAAAAAATTGTTCCTACTTCTGAAGGTATGAACTGTGTCTCACAATAATCTGAAGAGGAAAATGCAAGTTTGAGAAGATAGTTGATTTGATTTCTTTTTCTTTTGTTTCTATAATATATTTTTTTCTTTAACACTCCAAAAAAGCACTAGAAATATGCATGGTTTTCTGGTCACAATATGAGTATGATCTTGGACTTCTATGTGGCTTCTTGTCTGTGCTCTATTGGGGCAGAAGGGTATGTCAGCAATTCACAAGATCTTACTTTTAGAAGAAAAAGGAGAGATGAAAGGTTCTTCTGTATATCAGATAGTTCAGATTCTTAAATACACTGTGAAATGATAGAACTCAGCAATCTTGCTATCTGATGAGCTGGAATATCTTGAAAGTGACATGGTTGCAAACATTCTCTGTGCTATTGGAATAGTATGTCCTCAGTGAGTATGGGATATGTTTAGGCATTCATTCTTAACTTGGAATTTATTTTTATTTTTAATAAAATTTCTTATAAAAAAGAAAAGCTTTTTTGTGCTGCACAGCCCGTGGCAAGGCCAGAAAAGGTCAGATGTTGATACAGATCATAGAATCATAGAATGGTTTGG
>NW_010339798.1:670-1179 GCF_000700745.2 Antrostomus carolinensis | reverse complement strand
CCCATAAAAACCAGAAATAAAAAATCAATGCAGTCTTGGGATGAGTTTCTATCTCACTTTAGAAAGGAGAGCTGGTCCGTCAGCCGGCTCTGCTCACGCAATTACAGCTGCAGAAGTTCTTTGGAAGGGTTTGTGTGGAGTGACTCCCCTCCCAGCGTGGAGATGTGTGGCTTGGTTAATCCTGCAGTCAGAGCCCCTCGCTCAGCCCCCGGCCACGTAACTGGGCAGAGCTGTCACATGGAGTCGGGGGGGGAGCACTGGAAATATAAATATAGGGACGATTCGGTGACAGGTTGGCTGGTTGCAAGGTGGCACCTGGGTGTGAGAGAGGGGATTAAACGTCCCACCTCACGCTGCCCAGCTGGGGACAGTGCCTGAGAGGGACAAGGAAGCATCGCCCAGGAGAGCCACCCTCATGCCAACGTCCCTCCAAGGTAGGCTGGGTCAGCTGGTGGCTTATCTCACAGTGTGGTGGCCTCACCAGCCCACCTCTCAGTCTCTGACTGAGG
>NW_010339798.1:0-376 GCF_000700745.2 Antrostomus carolinensis | reverse complement strand
GGGATTGCGGTTTCAGTTCGGGATTGTCGCTCCTCCGGGATCGTTATCTGGGAACGGGCTGGGCTTGGTCAGCGGGTGCTGAGCAATGGCACTGGGGGTCACTCATTTGCATATTTTATTAGTGTTATTATCATCATTACTATTTTAATATCATTATTATTTTAAGTTTCATTTAATTTCCATGATTAAACTGTTCTTCTCTCACCCTATGAGGCCCCTTCCCCTTGCGCCCCAATTCTCTCCCCTATCCCCTGGGTGGGGACAGCGATCGAGCGGCCGTGTCTGGCTGCCAGCCCAGTGCAACCAGCACAGCCCAGCATCCCCTCCTCGCAGCTGGAAGGGATCCAGCCATCACCAGGAGCTCTCCCACCTCATT
>NW_010339797.1:0-7422 GCF_000700745.2 Antrostomus carolinensis | reverse complement strand
TGGGTGCCGTGGGGTGAGTGCTGTACGTACAGTTTGATACAGTTTTTTAAGCACAAATATATCAAAAGCAAGTCTGCAGAGTGATGACAAAGTCTGCTTTCAGTCAGTATGTGGAATTTGAAGAATGTATCCATTGATCTTTCTATTCAAATAGTAGTTTATGTGGATTTTTACAGCCATATGGAAGTAAATTGTCTTTGCCAATCAGCTAGAAGGAGAGAAATCACTGATCCATATAATAAATAATAAAAAAAGGTTAATAAGGTCCATTATGATAACAACAAACTGATGACTAATATGTTACCTGGATCAAAGTCAACTGAAAACATTCGGGATCGATCCAGTCTTTCATCGGGTCCCAAGGGCATCTTTCCTGTCTCTTCAGGCAGGCTAGTGCAGCAGGGCAGTTGGTATATGCAGAACATATAAACACCATTTATTCCTTAAACTTAGCCTTGATTTAATCTTTTTGTTGTTGTTGTTTGTAAAGGAAATCAGCGAAGGATATCTTGCAGTCACTGATGAGTCTTTGAAAGGATACTTGGTAGTATCGCGTGTGTGGCATTTGTTGTAGGATTTTAACTAATGAAGAGTAGTTGGTGGATGTGTGAATTGTGTGTGCAGTGTGTATGATATTTTTCTACTTTGGATTTTATGTAAAGATTGACTTACGTTGTCATTTGCTAAAGTTGTTCCTTTTGCTGTGTCCCAAAATCATTTAGAAGCACTGATATTCCTGATAGAATAAGATACCGTCTGCTATTGATCTGTTCAGAGTTCCAGATTTATAACCTTACCTGGCGCAAACGAAGGAGATTGGCCACCAGGATGAGAGATCCCTGCTGGGATACAAGAGTTAGTCTGAATGAATCTATAATCTGAATGCTACTTCACTTATTGATGTGAAATACCAAAAGGGTACTGAATGAAATCCTTCAGGAATGCACCCTGTAGTAGATCTTGAGGCGCTGATGTAGGTGAATTGCAAATTCAGGTGGTGGTTGAATGCAGGTGTATAGAGGAAAAGGGAGAGATGTGTTTCAGCAGAGTTGCTGCTCAACAGAAAGCGTATTTCCAGTTTATGCTGCACCGAGTTTGCAGAAAGGCAATAAAGCTTTTGGGAATTCTGCAGTGCAGAACAAACCCGTGCTACCGTTGCTGTACCAGGAGAAAACTATATTGTGAATTAATTTTCGTTTACATCTTAATACTGCTACTTCAGTAGTAGTTAATAAGAAATACAGATTTCAGTATTAGTCTGTAAAATAAAAGAACATTGTATACTGTTCTGAAATTTTATAGAGATTTATTTAAATAGTATAACAAGTTAAATATAAGACTTAAATCATATAAGTTCTTTTAAAAAGCATATTTAACACAATTTTTATAAAAATATGTTTGTAGGTCATTGTTTATAATGTAGCTACATCTGAAGAAATACAAAGTGGCTCTGTACCATGCTGACTAACAACATAGGGCATCACTTAGTGGTACGTCAAGCCATGATTCCGAGACATCTGAAGCCGTTTCCCTATGTTTGTGGGAACAGAATGTTGTCGGGTTACAAACCGAAAAGCAATGTCAAGGACTCTTACAAAATTCTTGAGGTTGAGGAAGGTTGTTCCCTTGATGATATCAGAAACTCGTACCGAAACCTTGCCAAAAGATACCATCCAGACAGCGGTTCTGCCACAGCTGATTCCGAAGCATTCATGAGAGTAGAAGAAGCGTACAGAGTCGTGCTCAGTGATGTGGCGAACAAAAAGAAATCGAATGAGAATAGTGAAGAGGAGGAAGACCAGTTCAAATTAAAAGCACCACAGCATAGACACTACTTGAGTTTTGAAGGTGTTGGTTTTGGAACACCGAGCCAAAGAGAAAAGCAGTACATGCAATTTCGAGTAGACCGTGCTACTGAACAGGTGTTGGAGTACCGGAAGCAGAGACTTGAAAGCCAGTATGCTGTGACTGACCTAATGAAAGCCAAAGATGTGAGGCAGAGCAAAAAGGTGAAAATAACTCAGGCAGTTGAACGGTTGGTTGAGGACCTCATCCAGGAATCGATGGCGAAAGGAGACTTTGACAACCTCAGCGGCAAAGGAAAACCTTTGCAGAAGTTCTCAGACTGTCCACATATCGACCCTATGACTCACAACTTGAACAGGATTCTGATAGACAATGGGTACCAGCCAGAGTGGATCCTGATGCAGAAGGAAATACGGGAAACTGTCGAGCGGTTAAGGAAGAGTATAGTGGCATCTAGAAGTAAACTTGGAGAGCCAATGACACCGTATAAGCAAAAGCAGTGGAATCGTATCTGTGAGCAATTTGTAGAAGATATCAGGAAACTGAACAAAAGAATTGACAACTTCAATTTAGTTGTGCCTATTCTCAGCAGACAAATGGTGCACTTCAGTGCAGACAAAGAAGTTGTTCGAGCACAAAAGACTTACGAAGCTTTGATGGAAAACAGAGAGGCTTCTCATTCAGACTCAAAGGAAAACGAAGAGGAAAATGTGAAAAGGTTTGGGTGGAAGTCTTCTCTATTTAAGTGGTTAAACCTTACATTGAAATAGAATAATACTAATTCATCTGTCTTGTCAAGGTTTTGAATGCACTTTATTACTGAAACTTGTCGCACTAGAGAAATTTCAGGTACACTGAAAATGTAAAATCCAACTGTCCACTGTTACACTAATTAAAAGGAATTGTGCATTTGTAGGTGATTAATTGATTTATTTGTGAATATTGTTAAGGAACAAATAAATTCGGTTATCATCTTGCAGCTCATCTTACTTCTGCTTAAATAAAAATTAATGCCTCACTTTAAGTAAGTAAAAGCCTTGCGTTGCCCTCTTAGTTCAACCTTTATCCTTTCTTATTTAAGTGCTTACAGGTCATAAGTTGTTAAGAGGTTTCATGCATTTTTTTTTACAGTACATTCATCTCTTCAAGGTTATATTCAATAGCAATGAAGGGAGGTTCTGTATGTCTGGACTTGGGCTGTACATTCTGCAGAAGTCCATTTTTGGATCTGGCTTTTAACACACAAGGAGGTCTCAGAAGGCATCCAAGCAAATAAGGAAAACTGGCCAAAACTGTACCCTGGTCACAGGGCTTTTTGTAGGCAAGAGAAGGGAATATTGATTTTCAAAAGTAATTTCACCCTTTAAATATTTTAGAATATTGGCATCAAAGAACTTACTGTGAAATACTGCTGTACTATTACAGTTTCTGGGCAATGGCTTGGAGAGTGGAAAGTCTCCATGATGCCAAAGATTTATTTATCTTTAGTAAACTCTCAGCTCTGCACACAATCTGATTTTCCTGGAGGACTTTGCCTTTGAAAAGGTGTCGCTGGATATATCAGTATCTGTGTGGGTGCCTTTCCTTACTCAACTGTCGCTGCCTCCACTTGTGCAGGAGTAGTGCTGTGCCCAGGTGTCCCACAGGCTCTGGGTATGCCACAGAGGGGGAATTTCCACTCTCCAGAGTTTCAGAAATTCAAGCTAGATGATGATTGCAACCATCATCCTTTGGGAGATGCCCCAGCACCAGCAGAGTCTGGGTTAATGTGTTTGCTTTTGGGCAGATAACATTGCACGTGCTCCTTTGGATCTTTGTGCTCTTGCTCATCTAGATGAGGTCTTAATCTGCAGGCACAGCATTATTTATATTTGTCGATAGAACGGATTAATTGAAGAATCATTTGTCAGAAAGTATTATATAATTAGTAATACAAGTTAATATCATGTATGTATTGGTAAACACTACAGGTCTTCAAGCCTTTGTGATATGGCAAATAGGTAATAATGGTCAGATGTTTCTCATGTTTTAGAAAACAGGGCTAATCTCAGCTTCCTTTAGCATAGCTTTTTGTAGGAATTAGGTTGGTAGCAGTAAAAAAGAATGGCAATGACAGGACAAGGAGCAATGGGTGTGAGCTGGAACACAGGAGGTTCCGCTTAAACTTCAGAAGGAACTTCTTTACAGTGAGGGTGACAGAGCACTGGAACAGGCTGCCCAGGGAGGTTGTGGAGTCTCCTTCTCTGGAGACATTCAGAACCCTCCTGGACACCTTCCTGTGTGATCTCATCTAGGTGTTCCTGCTTTGGCAGGTGGATTGGACCAGATGATCTTTCGAGGTCCCTTCCAATCCCCAACATTCTGTGATTCTGTGATTGCGTGCAGACTGATGTGTTGTCCGTACGTCATGCCACTGGGATGCTTGTGCTGCGCCCTGCCCTGGTGTTAGCTGAAAGGATTAGATCAGGGCTGTTAGTTCCATTTTTGCTGAGATTCAGTTAGGAGGCAGGGGTACGTTAGCAGCACATGGATCAGTTGGGCCAGACAGCAATTAATGTACCCTTCAGTGGTGCTCTAAGTTTGCAAAGATAGTAAGAAATAATGGGTGTCTCACAGGTATAGGAGTTAAATCAGATATAGTGGTGAACTGGGAACAAAATGCATGTGTGATATTGATCTGCCTTATAAATGGCCCCAATCTGAATGCTCGGAAAGAAAAATACCTGGCAGTTCTCTGTTTCTGAGAACTTGGTAAGAGTTCAAATTGCTCTCCTTTCCTTTGTCATATGGCTGTGATTCATCGAGATCGTGGTGTTAGACCAGGTGATATCAAAAGGCTTTGACCTCATAAACTCCTTCCTCATTTTAGCAGCTGTGTCTATGAATGTCTGTTTATTTCAATGACTTATCTGTGTGTTCTTGGTTTTAATGAAAACTGCAAATTAAACATACTTTTGTGGAAGTTCTTTGACGTAGTACTCTTAAAAGATTAGATTCTGATTCTCATAATCTACAGGAATTTGGTCTGAATTGCTGTTTAAACTAATCCAGTGACCGATTTGAAAAGAGCTAATTGCAAATCGAATTCATTGCACAAGATTAAATAGAAGCTAGATTGCAATAAATCCAGCTTTGGCTCACAATGAAGATAAGTATCAGCAGTTTAAATATTTAAGTTGTCATAATGGATGAGTCAGCATACTGAGTGATTTTTATGTTCCTTTTGAAACTACTTGGTTTTAAATGGAGTAGATGTAACCTGACTCTCAGCACTTTAAATCACTCGTACGCTGTTGTCATGAAAAATTGCCAGGCAGAAAAATCAACTTCTACAACATTTATGGCAATGATGATGAAAAAATTATTTAAATTTTTACTTTCCCTGGGTGTGTGGAGGAGTATATTTTTGCAAGGCTGGTCTGTTTTTTTGTTGCTCTGAGCTCACAGAATCTTAAGAGCAGTATTTAGTCAGTACTTCTAGAACAAGTAATGCATACGAATTAGAAAAACCCAGGAGAGAATGGCCTTCAGAAGTCATTTTTCTATTTGACTCGAGACTTAATTTTAATTTGATAACTGTTAACTTATTACTGACCTCAAAAGGATTAAATCATTGGTGATTCCAGATAAAAATACATGTTGCTTATTCCCAGAACCCCGTATGTGTTGGTCTAATTACCGTATGGCTTGTGGCTTGAAAGGCTTATCTGAATGACATCTTAATACAAAGACAAAAGGATATATTAATTGAGATGCCAGTTTTTCTCAGGGTGAGGAATCTGTTTCTTGCCCAACAGTCTGATGGCTTTTTCAAGCACTATTGTCAAGCTCTAGAATTATTCATGTTAGTGCTTTCCAATAAATGGAAAAGACATGCAGCTGTAGGCTATCTGAAATAACATCCCAGGCTGTCCTATGAACTGAAGTTTCTCCCTACGCAGTAAATGTTGAGGCCTGCTGAATATCTTCCTGTTTCAGAGTAATAACAGCTCTCAGGATACACATGGAGTTCTGGAGAAGACTGAGGAGAAGGAATAAAAGTCAGGAGAAGCAAGAGCAGGGCATGCTGTAGGAGACAAAGGCAAGTGGTAAATCTTTATGGGAGAAACTGCTGCCATGGGGGAGAAGGGGTCGTGTGGTGTCTCCTTCAAAGTTGTTTCTCTACCGGTTGTGTTTCCCTGGATGTGGCAACCAGTCAGTTTACCTTCCCACAGCTGAGATCGGCTGTTAAGTAACAGAAAGGTGTGTGTGCACGTGTTGGGGGTCAGAGGGGTGACAGGAAGGGCCTGGAAAGGAGAGGGGAGATGAGGGGGAAGGCAAACAGCATGTCATGCTTCCAGATGAGGGTGAGAAGATGGTGGCACACACGTTAATAGGAATTGAGGTTGGAGAGCAGGCACGTAGGAGTTACTGTCAAAAATAGCTGTGATCCTTGTCAGTGAACAGCAAGGCAAGAGTTTTGTTACAAACCTTTTAATTATGGTCTGGTGCTGAGCATCGCGAGTAAGAAACTACTGTTCCTGTTGTTTCTCTCTGCGGTAGGTAGGCTGTTCTCTGGGCCAGATAAGTGAGAAAGGGGGAGCTTCTTCAACAGACTGTGGCTCAGCTCCAGGCCTGGTGGAACTGATTTGCTGTAGGGTAGAAAGCAGGTTGTAGAGAAACCATTTTCTAAGTCTCATAGATTTTATTACACTTCATGCAGAAATGGGGAATGGCCTGTCTAAGGATGTTGTGGTTGGAGAACAAGTCATGTAGAACACAGTGAGCAAATAAGTGAAGAAAAAATGGAGGGGAGCTGAGTGTAGATTTGGGTACCATTTATAAATTTGAGTGGGATTTCACAGAGTCACAGCTTAAGTGTCTTTTAATGAGAAACTGAATATTTTGTTGCCATTCCATTGCATCTTTATAGGCCTTTCTCAAGGTGCTTCTTTTCTTAGGGCTCCGTATTCCTGTTCGCTGTTCTTGAGCAATCTCCTTTAAATGCCTTCCTCTTTTTTTGTTTATCCTGTTCCACTCTTAAATTTCTACTTCTCACTTTTCAGGCTGACTCTGTACTTTTTTGTGTTATCCGAGCGTGAACTTTCAAGCCTGGTCAGTTACTAACTTCAGTACTTAATTCAACTGCAGCATTTTGCCTTAGGATCTCAAAATTTTGACATCAGATCTTTGTAATGGGCAACAGTCTGTATTTTAGGAGAAGGTGGTTTGTTCTTAAGTTACCTCTGGTGCTGGTATGGCTCTCTTCCCAGTGCTCTGGCAAGAAATGGGCCAGAAAAAAGAGAACTGCAACCACTGTTGCGTGGGATGTGTGAGGAGAGGGTCAGTTGGTGTGTTTTGGGCCCGTTCAAAACCACGTTGCCAGCAGATGTCAGCTCACATCTGTTGTGCGGCTGAAACATGTAGAAACACTTTTGTCTCGCCGTGGCCACGGCAGGTATGGAGAGGTCCTGGGGCGAGGGGTGCCGGGCAGGGCTCCTCGCTGGCTCACTGTGTCCGGGCAATGGGAGTGTGATGGGGAAGGAGGGGAAGGTCAGCAGGCTGCTAACGGGGCTGGCGTGGCGGTGGACGGTGTTGAAGCTGGCTGGGAAATGGGGTGAAGTGGGAGAGAAGGAA
>NW_010339795.1:1405-1730 GCF_000700745.2 Antrostomus carolinensis | reverse complement strand
AGGGCTTTTCCCATCCAGGCAGCTCTGGGATGCTGTGAGGGATCTGGGAGGAGATGCAGTAACTCATCCCAGACGTGGATCCTGTGTGGAATTAGCGTTGCCAAACACGTTTAAGCCGCGGTGCCCGTGTGCAGCAGCCAAGCCCCGTGTGCTCACACGCGGCGTCAGCAGTTTCTGGAGCTGTTAAACTTTCAGCTGGTTCTGCTGCAGGCTCTGGCTTTGCTCTGCAGCCCCTTCAGCAGCGCGGGCAGCTGGGGCAGCCAGGACCTTCTGCCCGGTGTGAGTCCCCCGCTCGCTGCCCTCAGCGGAGCTGGTGTCCCCGCCG
>NW_010339795.1:1168-1379 GCF_000700745.2 Antrostomus carolinensis | reverse complement strand
CAGGATGGAGCTGGTGACCTGGTGACAGCTGATGACACTGGGATCCTCTGTGTCTGGAGAACGGGAGAGGAGTTCACCCTGCTCAGCAAAATCCCGGCCTTCGGGTGAGCGTGAGGGGTGCAGGGAGAGACACAGCGGGGTCCTGGCGGCGGGGGGCATTGGACATCCCCGGCTGGACCCTGTCGGTGTCACACGAGGGATGGGAGGGTGG
>NW_010339795.1:720-936 GCF_000700745.2 Antrostomus carolinensis | reverse complement strand
CAACATCCCACCCCGGAATCCCACCCCCGCATCCCACCCCAACATCCCACCCCAGCATCCTGCCCTGGAATCCCACCCCAGCATCCCACCCTGAAATCCTGCTCCAGCATCCTGCTCCAACATCCCACCCCAACATCCCACCCCGGCATCCTGCTGGCTGGTAGCGTGGCAGCCTGTGGTCGGCTGGGAGGGGCTGGGGCCCTTCCCTGGGACACG
>NW_010339795.1:0-703 GCF_000700745.2 Antrostomus carolinensis | reverse complement strand
CTGGTCCCTTGCCCTGGCACACGGCACTGCCACCTCTATGGTGTCCCCTCAGGCTCCCGGTCCCCATGGCCTCTGTCCCATTCCCTTTGCAGCTGCTGTCGGGCGCGGAGGATTCGTTTGTTCACGTCTGGAAGCTCAGCAAGAACCCGGACACTGATGATGTCGAGGTGAGTCTGGGCAGCAGCAGCCCAGGATGGGCCAGGGACTGGGGCCAGTACAGGATCCCAGAATCCCAGGATTGTCTCGATTGGAAAAGCCCTTTGAGCTCCTGGAGTCCAACCATGAACCCAACACTGACCAGTCCCCTATGACTGACCCATGTCCCTCAGCACTGTGTCTACACGACTCTTCAATCCCTCCAGGGATGGGGACTCCACCACTGCCCTGGGCAACCCCTTCCAATGCCTCAGAACCCTTGCAGCAAAGAAATTCTTCCTCACATCCCATCTCAACTGCCCTGGACACAACTGGAGCCCATTTCCTCTTGGCCTGAGAGGGAATGCTGGGGCTGCTCTGTCTTGCAGCCTCCGCTGAGGCACCGTGAGGGGCTCAGGGCTTGGTTGAAACCTCACCAGCTCCAGCCCGAGCTGCTGCAGGGTGGCACAGCTCTCCTCCTCCTCCCTGCTGTGATCCCCAGTCCTGTGCTGGGGCAGGCACAGGCCAGGAAGGATCTTTAGGGACATGGGTCAGTCGGGGACTGGTC
>NW_010339794.1:2563-2842 GCF_000700745.2 Antrostomus carolinensis | reverse complement strand
GGCGGGGGCTGCGGTGAAGAGCGCCGGACCCCCGAGTCCCACAGACGGGACCTCCCGGGGTGGGAGCCGGAGAGATGGATTCCCCGTGCCGTGAGTCACTCTGGGGCTGGGTCAGCTGGGGAAGGCCCCGCTCCTCTTCCTCTGAATCAGAAGAGCTTTCACTGCTGAAGGGCAGCCGGCTGTGGCCAGGCACTGTCACCACGGTCCCCACGGTGTCCTCCCTCAGCGCTGTCACCAATAGTGCCCCAGTGACGGTGGTCCCTTGCCTTGGCTGGAAAG
>NW_010339794.1:1867-2534 GCF_000700745.2 Antrostomus carolinensis | reverse complement strand
CCCCATCACCCCGGGGAAACTGAGGCATGTCGAGAGGCAGTGAGGTCTCACAGGCTGCATCCCCACGGGGGCAAAGCTAGAGCAGAGCCCAGGTGTCCTGAGTGCCAAGCACTGGAAAACTTCTGAGCATCTGTCCCTGAGAAAGCCCCGGGGGAATCTCTGCTCGGTGCCCAGGAGGATGACGAGGGTGTGGAGGGCAGCACATGCCCCCAAGCTGCCAGCCCCAGATCCTTCCCCCACCGGTCTCTGGCCCTGGGCTGGAAAATGGGCAACAGCAGCGGGGAGCTGGCCAGGAGCGGGGTCCCTCCTGATCCGGGTTCCCCAGACACAGGGGGAGAGGTGGCCCCAAGGGTGGGGGGCTGTGGTCTGCTGCCAGGAAGTGCTGGTGGTTAATGAGTAACAGGCCTGAGATGCACGGCAGCTCTTGCTTCTGGGATGTGGACTTGGTTTCTCATTGCCCCATGAGTAAGCAGAAAGCCCATGTTGGGAGTGTGGGGGTCACTGAGCCCCTCCTGTGCCCGGGCTCCTCCTGCCCAACCTTCCAGCCTGGGGGACCCCCAGCCCTGCCAAGGTGGCTCCACGGGTGGAGGAGGAAGTGAAAGTGGCTGCGTTGAGGGGCTTGGGAAGGGGGTGTGGGCACACCCCAGCCGGGTGCTCCCCCTCCCTG
>NW_010339794.1:1159-1526 GCF_000700745.2 Antrostomus carolinensis | reverse complement strand
GTCACGCTGGGCGGCGCGGAGCGGGGAGCTGTGCCTCCGCGGCACTGCCGAGCTGCGGAGCTGGACGCTGCCTTTGCCAGGCTGCCCCGGGGTGAGGGTCCCTGCAGGAGGGGCAGCTCTGTCACCCAGGTCTGGATCTTTGCCCCCACCTGCTGCCCAGCTTCCTTCTCCCTGGCGCTGGGAGGTGCTGATGGAGCAAACCCTGCGTGGCCTGATCCTGTGACGGTGCAGGGAGCTTGGGCTGGGCATGGGGGCTTCTCTCAAGGAAAGCTCCGTGCAGTGTGGCCCCAGTTGGGGTATTGTTATGGGAGCTGGGTCTTGGCAGGGAAAGGCTGGTTTGCCGAAGGAGCAGGGGGGGGAAAACAGG
>NW_010339794.1:0-1103 GCF_000700745.2 Antrostomus carolinensis | reverse complement strand
AGGAAGGAAAGAGCGTGGCTGGGCTGAAGGAGCTGCTGTGACTGACGCCAAGAGGGGACGGGCCTGTCCCCCCCTTTGAGCTCCTCTGAGCTGTTGTCCCCTGGGCTGGCAGGGAGCCGGGGAGGAGGAGCACAGCATCTCCTGCAGACTCTGAGCAAATTCAGGCATGCCCAGCTGAAGTTCCAGGTTGCTGCTTGCCAGCCAGCAGCTGCCTCCCAGGGCTAAGCAGAAATACAAGTTTTAATGGGGGGAGGAGGAGGATGAGGATTACATCTTGAGGATCACAAAACAAGAGGCTGTTTTTTCCCCTCGTGTCTTGGTTCCCCATGTGCCAGTGGCTCCGATCTCACCATGGGGAGAGGGGCAGAGCTCTCGGCTGTCGCTGGGTGTGTTTCCCACCGTGCATTGACCCCTCCAGATTAAACTCAGCCCCCGGGGTTTGCGCTGTGGTAAATCATCTGGATCTGTTTGCTCTGACCAGCTGAGCAGAATCGAAAGCAAACGCGTTCCTGGAAGCGCTGGGCTTGGCATGTCCTGGGGTCCAACCTCCGTCCGCTGCGGTTCCTCCCCGGCGTGGCACATGGGGCTTTAGGGAGGGGGGCTGATCCCACCAAGTCACCCAGCTCCCATGGGAAGCAGAGCACCCTGGGGCTGCACTGCTGCCACCAGCCCTGGGTGCACCCCATGTCCCCAGCAGGATGGCTCGAGGGGTGGCCCAACAGTGCCGTGTTGGGTGCAGGCCGTGCCGCGGTGGTTGTTTTGTACTCTCGGCAATGTTGCCCTAGTGACGCTGGCTTCCTTCCCCTCGCATGGTTTCTCAAAGTCTCTGGCAGCTCCACCTCCACCCTGCGCCTCGGCTCTTGCAGCGCGGCCAAGACCCACGGGGAACGCGCTGCCCGCGAGGACACGTGACGCGACTCCCTGCTCGGCTGTTTGCTTTCGGGGACGGGAAGCCAACCCTGGGCGGACGGGCTGGCTGGGGTCCCGCAGGCGTCCTGGCCCCACGTCTGGGCGTTGAGCTGCTGGTGCCTCAGGCCCCTCCGCAGGATCCGGCCTCTGCCCCGGCCGGGTCTGGGGGAACTGGCATTGAGGTGCGTGTGGGT
>NW_010339793.1:0-10819 GCF_000700745.2 Antrostomus carolinensis | reverse complement strand
GAGGGGCAGAATCCCCTCCCTGGGCCTGCTGGAAACCATGCCTTGAGCGATACAGGGTGAAAGTGGCTAACTTGCACATAGACTGTGATCCTGACAGTTGTTAATGTCAACATCTATTAGGTTTAGGTAATAAAGATTCAGCCAAGATGTTGTGTGTTCTCAATGAACAGGGCTGTGGGGACTCTTGGGAATATTTTCCAGCAAAGCCAGAGAAGTATAGAGACAGCTACAGTCTCAATCAAGGGTAAAAGAAAGCAGAAGAAAATGTATTGTGTCTCTAGAGACAAAGAAGAATTTGCATCCCACTGAAAGAAATCCTTTCCAGATCACTAGTGGGAATTGCTAGCCATGCAAATTGTATTGGCTTATCTACCATGTACTTCAAAAATAAAAATGGGGTGTTTCAAATTGCAGTAAGTTAAAATGCTGATCCAACAGGAGTAAATGAGTAAAAGAGCTGGGGACCTTGCAGTGGAGTGCTCTGTCCCTGCTATTGCAGGTCTCAAAGCTGCTGGGCTGCAGATCACGCTGTGATCGTAACCAACCTTTGTCAGATACACTGTTGGCAATGTTGCCTTCTTTGCAGTGAAGGAGTGGTAAAGAGGAGAGGGGTGGAATATGCTGAAATCACATCTAATGTTTGTCCAGACATCCAGAGTATTCACCAAATGTCTGTTTCTCAGGTCACAGTCAGGAACAGGGAAGACAGCAACGTTCTCCATCTCTGTTCTGCAGTGCCTGGATATACAGGTAATGTCATAGCACACGCTAAATGTGGGTTGTTGGTTTGGTTTTGGTTTGGTTTTTTAACTAAATCAGTAGAGTCTTCATCATAAAAGCCTTCGTTTTTAGAATGAATAAATGAAGCTTTACATTGAAATCTTCTAATTATGAGCAGTGAACTTCAGACAGATTTCTGACTGCAAATTGCACCAGACCACTCTGTAAGAATTTAACTGTTAAACCCACCTTGGCAAAATAAGTTCAGATAAAGCCTTGTAATTATAAAGTTTCCTTTAACAGCTGACCTCTTTCACATCCTTGTTAGAGGCTAAATTATTCTCTCAGCAGGCAGAATTGTCCTCAGACATTGCTAACAGCATCAACAACCTGTCTGAACAGCTGGCACTCTTTGCACAGAATCAAACCTAGTTTTTTAACTGACACACGTTTGCTTTTGTTCTAGTCAGGGCTGTCGGTGTCCATCCTCTTGGTTTTTAAGTATAACTTCAATGTCTGGATGCTGTTGAATAAAATGATGATTTTTTTTCTCTGTGGGCCAGTACTCTCTTAAATAAAATTTAGATTGTTATTCACATGCCACTGCCTGGGGACATAAAAATAAAATGTTCTGTGTTCTAAATGAAAAGGTCAGCTTTACACTTTGTAAAGTGCTCATAATTTTTTTTTTTCAAATGTGATGCTTTAAAACATTACCTTGGAATCCTTGTGCAATGCAAGGTTTTTATCTGAACTGAACATAGAAAACTGAAGGGATTTACATTTGTTTCTACTATTTTGCAAGAAAAGTGCACACTTTATAATTGTTTTCAGAAATTAGGTTGGAATGAAAAATGAGCTATCAAAGAAGTGCTTTAAGTGCTCTCTTGTCAAAAGCATCTTAATTAAGAGGCTGTAACTTTGTAAGTGCTCTGCGTGAGAGCAGCTTTCTAGGTTTTAGCACAGAATTTTATGATTAATCCTTCAGATGTGACATTTCAGAGTGCAGTGGGATCTGTAATCTCTCTGATGCTGGGATGATACCTGCCTTGTGCTTAACTGCCACGTCATCACCTGTTTTAATCAGGTTCGGGAGACGCAGGCGTTGATCTTGGCACCAACTCGGGAGCTAGCTGTGCAGATCCAGAAGGTAGGAAGGAGCATTTAAATCATCGTCCCGTAGGACAATTTCCACATGTTCCCCTGAGCAGAGCTCAAAGCTCAGCTGCTGCTTTTTCTTGCTGTTCCTGAAAGGAATGAGAAATTCTGATCAAGGGCTGTTTTGTTCATCTGCATCCTAGAATCATAGAATGGTTTGGGTTGGAAGGGACCTTAGAGATCATCTAGTTCCAGCCCCCCTGACCACATTGGCTAGTGGTCTAAGGTTTTACACGTTCCTAACTGAATTTTTAAGGACAGCACTTTTTAAAGCAGTTGTGATCCCTGGGGAACTGAGTTCCCAGTGTTTGAAAACCTCCTGTTGAGGAGGTTTGGGTAACAGACATTCAAAAAAAATCCCTCTATCTGCTTGTACTTATATCTCTGTTAAAAAACCCACTGCATGGCTATGCAGACCTCCACCATGCAGACCTCCATCTCTCCACAAATACAAACCTCATGAGAGCTCAGTTAATTAAGCCCTTTCTATCAACACAGGGTCTTCTTGCTCTGGGAGACTACATGAATGTCCAGTGTCACGCCTGCATCGGAGGGACCAACGTGGGTGAAGATATCCGAAAGCTGGATTATGGGCAGCACGTTGTTGCTGGCACTCCAGGCCGTGTATTTGGTAAGGAGATGTAGGGAGGTGACATCAACCTCCAGATTCAGACCTGAGTTGAGCCATGGGAACCTCCTGCAACTTTTGTGTGCTTAGATTGGACGTAGCATGAAAATTAGATTTATCATGGCACCATTAGTGTGATGTGAGTGTGAAGTATAACAAGGTAACAACTTACTGTAGTAATATCTGGAAAAGACTAAAGTTAAATCAACAGGGGTTGTATTTGGATTTTCTCTGTTTATATTTTAATTTTCACTGTTGAAAATGAAAATATAAATTGTTTTCTATGTGGTGGCATGGGAACAAAGAGTATTTTTTAAGCAGCAAATGTTACAGCACACCAACAAATGCTTTTCTATCACAGTATTGAGGGATTACACAAAGCCGTGTGCTCTTTCAAACAGGGTATGGATTTGCCCCATCTCTTGAAAAGTCCACGTAGCATTTTGCATTTCTCACACCCTGCTGCAGTTACTGTGGGATGACTGGGTCACCTGTGTCCCCTGCAGCCAGCAAACAGCATCCCCCAGCTCAGACTCCCAGAGCTTCCCTGCAGTCAGCACTCCCTCAGCCGGGCTGTGGAGACGTCCCCCTAGGTCGCAGGGTGCATGTCGTGGCCCTTGGCTGTGCCTTTCCTCACCAAACACCAGTCTCTGTTGGCAACAGGGGAAGTGGCTGTCCCTCCTCCACCGAAATGTCCCGACAGCGACTGGGAGAAGTGTAGGCTCTCTTGCTTTCAGAGCCTTTTCATCTTACAAAGTGAAATCTTACAGATATGATTCGTCGTCGAAGTTTAAGGACTCGCGCCATCAAAATGCTGGTTTTGGATGAAGCAGATGAAATGCTCAATAAAGGTAAAGTATTTGCCTCCCTTTTACTTCCTTTCTTCTCACCTCTTTGAGATTCCAGGGTGGCAGTCCCTGGAGAGACTCCCCAGAGATTCCCAGCTGGCAGTCCCACTTCTAAAGTAAATTGATTTTGTCAAAGTTAGATGATTATAGTTAATTACAGGCTTTTAACAGGTTAAACCACTGAATATGTCTTGTCTGATGTAGTTGTAGTGTCCTTTTCCATAGTTACAAATTCTTGAGCACTGCCTTTCATCCTTTACTCTGTACCATGGCCACATTGTTTGGGAAAATGAGGAAAAGATGAGCAATATGTGACATATGTGTTACTGATTCACTCGTTAATGTTCATCTTGTAGCATAGACCCAATACTGAATTCCAGATCAGATTGTGAAAGAGCAGGATATTCAGGAGAAAGATGTGCTAACTTATGTGCTGCTTGATTTGCTTGTCAGGTTTTAAGGAGCAGATTTATGATGTGTACAGATACTTGCCTCCAGCTACCCAGGTGGTTCTGATCAGTGCCACTTTGCCTCATGAAATTCTGGAGATGACCAACAAGTTTATGACAGACCCCATTCGCATCTTGGTGAAACGGTGAGTGAGTTTCCTTGGAGAGAACAGCAGCTCTTGGAGTTGGTCCAGCCCTGGGAAGTTCCTGGTATTAACTGATCTCAGCGTGCACGGTCTCTCTCACATTCTCCTCACCATTGCAGTTTTCCTGGGTGTTTGTAGACATCCTGATGTGCTGTTTTCCAGCAGAGGCCAACTCATCTCTCTGACTTTAATCCTTGTCCAGTTCTGTTTGCTGTTGCTCAGTCTGACTGCCCCTTGCTCCCTCATCATCCCTGTGTACATCAGTCTCTTCTCCTGGAAATCCATCTCTCACACCTGGCAAATTCCTGTGCTCCTCCAGAGGACTTCTGTAGGCCTCCTCCATTCATTTGCTGTTGTATGGCAAGCCAAAAAAGCCTTTAGCTGACTGATCCTGAATGACCTTGGAGGTGTAGCTTACGTCTGGTGGTGTCACAGGTCCTCATGCACTGGAACTTGGCAGGAGTCAAGAGGAGTGAGCGTAGGTGACCTGACAGGAGGAGCCTCCCTCTTGCCTGATCTCTCGCTCTGCCCCATTTACTTTTCTTCAGTGTCTCTTATCGAGAAGCTTGAATGTAAGATGAGAACAGAAATGTTTTCCTTTGAAGCTGTCTGTCTAGAGCAGAGAGGGTGCCCCAGGAGTTCTGGTCCCTCTTGCATGGGTCACATTGGAGGCTCTTCTTAGAGCAGACATCTCCAGGGATTTTCTAGAACAACTTGGACTTGTGTATAGACCCAGATGACCACCGCACAGAGTGCAGGAGAGCGTTCTCTGCGGAAGCACACGCAGCCTTTTTAACCACATTGTGGGCATCCACCTCCTTGGGGTGTGGTACAGCTGCTCTTCTTCTTCTTCCCTACAGTGACGAGTTGACCCTCGAAGGAATCAAACAATTTTTCGTGGCTGTGGAGAGGGAAGAATGGAAGTTTGACACCTTGTGCGATCTCTACGACACACTCACCATCACCCAGGCTGTCATCTTCTGTAACACCAAGAGAAAGGTACAGTGGCCATCAGATGGCACCTTCCAGAACCTGAAGGGGCTCCAGGAAGGCTGGGGAGGGACTTTGGGCAAAGACAGGGAGTGACAGAACAAGGGGTGATGGCTTGAAACTGGAAGAGGGGAGATGGAGATGAGATGTGAGGAAGAAATTCTTTGGTGTGAGGGTGGTCAGACACTGGCCCAGGTTGGCCAGAGAAGCTGTGGCTGCTCCTCCCTGGAAGTGTTCTCGGCCAGGCTGGATGAGGCTTTGAGCAACCTGGTCTAGTGGAAGGTGTCCCTGCTGCTGGCAGGGGGGTTGGAACTGGATGAGCTTTCAGGTCCCTTCCAACTCAGATTCTGTGATGTTACTTGCAGACAGTGACGCAGAGGAGAACGCTGGGACAAACCCAGTTGAAAGGTCTGGTTGTTTCCCCATTTGGGAATAGTTCAGTAAGAACAGGTTAAACGTTTGTCTTTGGGCTGTGCCTGCCTTAAACAAGAGGTTCTAGGCAGGCCTGATGTAGCTGCCATTTTAGAGAAGTAGAACTGATTAGGTAAGGATGTGTTTATTCTTCAAATTGCTCTTAATCCCTGAAACAAAACCACACCTTGGGAAGAAATGCTCTTCATTGCTTTCCTTTCAGGGCTTGTAAAGCCCTGTGTCTATCTCACTGCTGATGCTTTGTAAGGGTTATTTGGTACTTCACCTCCCAAATGCTTGTAGAAGTGCCTCTCAGTCCTTACCAGCATCTGTCTCTGCAAACATTCTCTGAGCACACCTCGTGCATTTGGCTGTCCTGAGCAAAGAGCTAACCCAGGCTGCTTGCCCGCACACACAGGTGGACTGGCTCACGGAGAAGATGAGAGAGGCCAACTTCACTGTTTCATCCATGCATGGGGACATGCCACAGAAGGAGAGAGAGTCCATTATGAAGGAGTTCAGATCTGGCGCAAGGTAAATGTCTTGAATATTGTTGCTAACAGCGTTGCTAGCTCAGGGCAGGATTTCTTCCAGCATCTGAGGGGAAAAGGCTTCAGAAACCCATAAAAACTCGCTGAAGGCTTTGTTCAGCTCAGATGAGGAAGAGCTCTGATTCCCATCTGTCCCTCTGTGGTGCACAGGGTTGGGAGACTGCCGCTTTCCAAGGAGGGTTGCCTGTACTTCTAGAATTACTCTGGTTTATTTTGCTCAAAAGGTTGGGAGTTGCTGCATTTTAAATAAGTCAAGGGGAAAAAAACACAAAACATCTGGGCTCTGTCCTGTATTTTCAGCTCTTAAGGAGCATCATATTCTTTCTGCTGGATCAAAGCTGTCTTGGTACTGTCTCTGTCTTCACTGAAGTTTGGTGATGCTGCATGGAACAGCTTTTCTTGCAGCAAAAGTAGTTGCTTTCCTATGGAAAGCGTGGATGGTGCCAGTGTGCTGTGGGCAGGGAGGAGCACAGGATAGCAGGGGATGCCTTGTGCTGGAGAGGACAACTTCTCAGCACTCACACCCACCTCAGTGGGGTAGAACAGCTGTAACTGTCCTCTTCTCTTTGCAGCCGAGTCCTCATTTCAACAGATGTTTGGGCCAGAGGCCTGGATGTGCCTCAGGTGTCCCTGATCATTAACTACGACTTGCCCAACAACAGAGAACTCTACATCCACAGGTAAGCTCGGCCTTGGAGCGCGGCTGGATTTCCCTTCCCTGAGGTGGCTCCATTCTCTCTTTCCTTCTGCCTCCGTAGGATCGGCCGCTCGGGCAGGTACGGCCGAAAAGGTGTGGCCATCAACTTTGTGAAGAACGACGACATCCGCATCCTGCGGGACATCGAGCAATACTACTCCACCCAGATCGACGAGATGCCCATGAATGGTGAGTGGGCTGCTGTCCTCCTCCACTCGGCAACTGGCCTGCTGCCTCTGCCAGAGAAATGCCAGATGCTTTGGTTGGTGACACGCCTCATTCCCAAGCCCAACCCATCCTTGTTCCCCCGGGGGCAGCAGCAGATGTGCTGGGCTGTGGCTCGGGGGCCTGTGCTTACAGTCTCTCATTTTCTCTCCTTGCAGTTGCTGATCTCATCTGAAGGTCTGTGTTTACCAGGGAGCTGTACTATTTGGTAGTCTCCATAATTCTGTTTCGGACCATCATCCTTTTATTGCATTGCTGATCGGATGTTCTTGAGTTGAGCTGTACTTGGGAACTTGTGTAAATAATAATGTCTTTACTCCTGCCCATGTTTTTCAATTAAAAAAAAAAAAAAGTTTTAACCATAACCTGTGCTTGATTAACCCAAGAGAACAACAGGCAGAGTTGTGAGATACCGCTGTACTTGGCTAGCACAACTGAAAATAACAATTGTGACAGAGTCTATCTAGGTTCATAAACCACAGAGCTTCCTGCTCTCCACCCTTTCATTATTGCCGTGCCGTGCCACCTGATGGACCTTTTCATTTCCTTGGCTCTAAGGATCAGCCATCTACAGGAAAAATCTGTGGCCTGTCCTTAGCCTGCTCTGAGAAAATGGAGTTACAAGACAACCAGCAAAGAAATTTCCTGGGTTTTATGCCTTTCTGGAGCCAGAAATCACATCGCTTGTTGCTCTAGATGAGTATTTTCCCTCCCAAGGAACTTGGGGACTTGAACAGGCGCTTGTGAGGCTGAGTGTCTCTGTCACTTGGTGCCAGCTGGAGAAATATGTTCTAATCAGCATTTCCTGAACAAAAAGAGCAGAGACCCTGTCACCTGCTCCACCTCTTTCCCATGCTGCAGCATGTTCCATCTTCCTGGCCATCTCTCCTAATAAGTGTCTCCCCACAGCATTATGCTGTTCTTTGCCAGCCATAGTATTGTCCGTGTAGCTCTCCTGCCTAGCTCTGCTGTATCCTTTTTGAGGTGAGAGTTGGCCAGAGCTGCTGCTGGTGTGGGGTAACTAAGTGACCTTGTTTTACTCGCTGCTTTTTTTGTTAAATTGGGTTTTTCTTCCTCAGGGAGGGTGGAGGAAGCAAGGCCTTAGCACAACATCAGTCTGCACAGAACTGGAACAGCTCTGGGAGCTCCTTTCCCCAGTCAGTCACAGAGTAGCCCCTGGGTAGAGAAAGTGAGTGTCCACCTGGCACAACCAGCACCAACCCCCTCACTCATCCTCACCCTCTCTGGCTAAAGGTTTAATAAACATGCAAAACACAGGCTGAGGATCCCAACAGTAACTGGGCCAGGAGGCTCAGGTCATCCAGTAGCTGCCCTCTGGAGCACCAGTCTCCTCCAGTAGCTGGCACACAGAGGTGCCCAGTTGCTGGTTCTGCCCACTGCAGGTGCCCTCAGGAACTGCTCTTCAGCCACAAGTTCCCTTGGAGCCTGTTTTGTTCCCAGGTGCCCCCCACAGAGGGAGGGACACATACAAGTAGATCTCATGTGAACCCCAGACGCCCCCCAGCAGTCACTCAAGACCCCCTGGTCCCTCCCCTTGCTGCTCCAACTCTTGTCTCCCAGGCCCTTGTCCTACACGCTGCCTTGCTCCTCCTACACTAACACACCAGTTGCCAGCCCTTGCTTTCTGCTTGCTCCAGTCTTGTCTGGTGGCACGCTGAACGTACAGCCCCTGTGACCCAAAGTCCTGCTCCCAGCCCTTAGACCTCCGTGCGCACAGAATGGAATCTCATCTCCCAGGAAAAGGGTGAGAAATGGAGTTAACAGAGAAGACGGGACAGACGTGGCCAGGCAAGAACACTCACCAGCACCCTGTTTCCCCAGGAGCAGCACCTTTTATCCCCTTAATCATCTATTTCCCACACTTGCTCCTCCCATGAGCCACCTTGGCCCCCACCTTTGGTCCCTCCCACAAAGTTGGGGGGGTTTTTGCATTAATTCTGCAACTTCTTGGCACAGTGTTCAGGAACTCTCGCCTGACACACCTTGTCTCAGTCCTCTACTAGAAGGGCAGAGTCTGGATAAAGCCTTCCAGCTTCACTGCATCCTGGAGAGAGTTCTGCTCTCACCATCACCGCAGGGCAAGGCATCACCTCAAATCCGATTCGTACCTTCCCAGAGAAGCAAAGAGCCCTCTCAGCGCCCTACATGACTCTAGTTGTTTGACTAAGAAAGAAAAGAGATCCATCACCAAAGCATTAGATTGTTTAAATAACAGTATTTAATCTGTACAGTTTGATTGAAGATTTAATAAAATGCAACGCTCCTACCTCATCTTCAGCATCATTTGCCTGGAGCTGAGCGCTCCAATCTCCAGAGGGCAGGTAACCACCTCTCCCCAGCAGTTCTTTATGGTACAAAAGTCACAGTGCAAGTGCTTCAGTCCTAGACTGATGATTTCCCTCACTCCAGAGGGGGGAAAAAAAAACTGATGAAGCTCAAATAATGATGCAGTCCTAGACAGATGATTTCCCTCACTCCAGAGGGGGGAAAAATTGATGAAGCTCAAATATTGATAGAAATTGTTACAGGAATTAAAAAAGAAAAACAAAAAGGAAAAGGAAAAAGCCACCAACCACCCGCCAGCTATCGCAGTCGTGTCCAGCTGAAACTACAGCAGTTAATTATTCAGCTGCCTTTAGACTCTGCGCATCTGAGCATGCCTTGGTTGGTTGATACTGATTTAGTCAAGAGTGAAAACAGAGGCGGTGACAGAGTTTCAGAAGGACAGAGTTGTTGGAGGGCAGAAGCTGACAAGCGACTCCACAAGTCAAGCAGCGTGCTTTAAAATTCCCAACAGTTCTTACAGAGGCAGGGGAGATGAGCCAGCCAGACATCATCTTCCAGAGACAAAAGCATGAGGGGAACACCAGCTCCAAGAGAAAGCTATGAAGTACAACAGACAATTTGTTCTTATAATTGTCAGGATAAGTATTTGACATAGTTTATGCAGTAGAATACATCCTCAAACATCTTTTTTTTTTTTTATAAAAAAAAAAAATAAGCACAAATTTCATTTTATATATACACAACTGATTTTAATCATGTACTGAAAATAAATTACAGGAAATAACTTTAAAATGCAACAGAAGACAAAGAGTTTCACAACAAACATTCCCATTGATTTTTTTTTTTTTCCAAGGGGGTGGAGAGATTGCAGTGCTCAAGGCAGGTAAATATCACAAATATATCAAAAAACTTCAAATGGTTGATGCATTCACACATTTACATGAGCCACAAACATTCCTTTACAGGGACTGCACTTAGCTACCACGGAACCAGGTTTTGCCATAAACTACAAAACTTTTGATACAAAATTGTATTTATATATTTATATTTCATATACATGCCCTATTCTTGTGATTTCTTAAAAAATAAAAACTAAACACACCTGTACAGACAATCCTAACTCATTGCTTGGTAGCTGTAGGCAACATTTTTTAATTTTGTTTTTTTGGATGGAATTTCTCCCCCAGTAGAATTAATGGCAATATTATATATACATGAAGGCTAAACTGCAAGAGAAACAAAAAAGAAGAAGACAGCTCCCTCCATTCTGATTCGCACCTCCCTTGGGACCAGGCCTGCGAGTTCAAGGCAAGACACCAGCACACGCTCTGACCCACCGCCTCCCTCCCTCCCTCCCCGGTCAGTTGTGCCACCGGTGGCGTGAGGAACCAATACATGCATCTGTGTAACACTGGGAGAAAAGGCAATACAGCAAGATACGGCTTGTGGCTTCACCCACGGGACGCGCTGGGTGCGGGGAAACAACGGCTCAGAGGTGCCGAGGGGCTGCTGTGGAGCTGGGTACGTCTGGTGAGAGCGCACCCCACACGGGTCTGATCGTGATACATCCCTGGCTTTACCTCCTGCAGAGGATGGAGTCCTGCTGCCAAGCAGAGACTGCAGCGCTGGGGGAAGATCCCTTCCCCCAAACACACACACACACACACACCCCCGTGTGCACTGTGCACC
>NW_010339792.1:1460-3562 GCF_000700745.2 Antrostomus carolinensis | reverse complement strand
CACCACCACACTGATCCATCCAGCACCGGCTGTGACAGCACACGGGGTGTCAGCGGGGTCGCTGCTCCAAAGAGATTGCGAGGGAGGGGGATGCTCAGCCTCCAGACAGTGGCTCTGGACACTGACCCCAGCTCTGCCTGCAAACCAAGGCCAAAGTGATGTCACCACACACCCTGTCCCGCAGCGAGGCACGGCGGCGTGGGAACAAGTTCAGCAGAGTCAGGGCTGGGAGCGGATTCTGAGAGGATCAAACTCCCCCTGTGCAGAGTGACACACCAGAAGCCAACACACCCACGGCAGCGGCGCACCCTGACCTGAGGAAGCCGACGTTTTCCACACAAACCCCTTGTCGTGCACAGAGACCCCGGGAAGCACTGAGATGTGAGTGGATCTGTGAAACTGCCGTCGTTCCTCCCTGACAGCTTTCTCCCCGTCAGCCATCACTCTCCTGGATGATGCTTCTCCCGTTGAGCTTACGCTGAAAAACCCCAACACCCAGGACAAACCTCCCGCCGACGGGCCATCTCCGCCTGCGCTTATGTTCTCTTGCTCCCCCAGAGTTATGACCAAGATCTGTCCAACGGGAGCTGAGATGATGAAGGTTAGTTAAGAAATCACCCAGCGCTGCGAGATGCCTCTGGCCTGCGAGGATTCTGCGATTCTGTGGTTATTTAAAACACTGTTTTCACGTACCAATGTGCTGCTTTGGCTCCGTCCCCCGGTGCTGAGCCCAAGGGCGCTGGAGGAGCTCGGGTGGCCACCCCACGTGTCCCCTCGGCACCCAGGACTCCCACCGCGGGGCTGTCACCTATCACTCGTCATTGGTCACATCACAATAGCTCACCCGGGCTGTAATTTTAACGTCACAGCAGAAACTTACCGCAAAGGCCCTTATAGGGCTCACTAATACATCTAATTAGCATATCCTTAGAATAGATGTGATATAAATTTCATTACTCACTTAAAAGTTCTAAAGTTAACAGCATAAACTTGAAGTTGAGTAATTAAGTAATCCTTATATAGACACTTATTAAAGTATTTATACATATTATCTTAAATCTACATCTATCATTTTGCCAATTAAAATTAGGACTTTAATTGCAATTAAGTAATTTAATTGCCAATTGAACAGCAAAATTGCTAAGTGACTAATTTTAATGCCTATTTTAATTACCAATCATGACTGGGGAGGGAGCTAATCAAGCAGTATCAGAGTAATGATGTGAAAAAAAAAAAGGGGGAGAACAAACATTCGAGACTACATGCTTTTTAAAAAAGAACTCCAAATTAAATAAATGCAAACACAATTTTAAACATGTGGCGAAATGCTGTATTTTGGTACCTGAATACACCAGCAGGAGAACACACTGAATTAAAAAGAACCCTCGCTCTTCCCCCAAAGCCCTAAGGACGAGGAGCCCCTTCCCCCTCGTTCCTGCCTCAGTTTCCCCTCGCTCGCTACAAGGTGCAAAGGTGAATCACGGGCGGTTTTGACCCTGAACTGCCTGTGTAGGGGGACTGACCCCCAAGAATACACCAAAACATGAAAATCCATCTTCCCAAAAGGCTTCACCCACCACTAACGAGGTTTTCCAGCTCGTTAGAACAGCTTCCCCAGGAGGATGTGCTGCAGCTGCCCCCCCCCCCAAAAGCCTCCCCCCACCACTAACGAGGTTTTCCAGCTCGTTAGAACAGCTTCCCCAGGAGGATGTGCTGCAGCTGCCCCACGGGCTGTGGTTTGGGGCCCATCCGTGCGGGAGCCTGGTCAGGTACCGTCCTTGTCAACAAACCCCCAAATTCACCTCGTTCCTCTCTGCAAGAGCAGCAACTTCCCAGGGTGTATGGAAAGCTGCAGCCTTTGGTTCAGATGAAGACACGCAGGAGCTGTTTTGTGGCAGCTGTGGTTGTGACCTGGTTCTGCTGGGACAGAGTTCACCCCCCAGGTTGTGTCTCTCAGCAGAAAGACGGTACCTGGAGCACAGTCCCTGCCACTGCGTTGGCCTCGTTCCAGGCCAGGGGTACAGCCCCGGTGCCACCGCCAGCGCCGAGGGCAGCAGCCAGCGCGGCCGGACACGGTTAGTGCTGGGGATGGCACCTGTGGT
>NW_010339792.1:0-1332 GCF_000700745.2 Antrostomus carolinensis | reverse complement strand
CGTGATCTGGGAACGGGCCGGGCTTGGTCGGCGGGGGGTGAGCAATGGCACTGGGTGTCACTCATCGGCATATTCTTTTATTACTATTATCATTATTATTTTATTTCAATTAGTAAATTGTTTTTATCTCAACCCACGAGTTTTCTTACTTTTACCTTTCCCAATTCCCTCCCCTATTCCCTGGCGAGGGGGAGAGTGAGCGAGCGGCTGTGTTTGGCTGCAGCCCAAGGGAGAGAGGACCAAAGCATCTGCATGTCCAACCTCACCCTGGCTGTCCTGTACCAGAGGTACCAAGTCCCCCACACAAGCCCCAACAGAGAAAGCGCCAGGCTGGACATGAGGCACCAGCCTTGGGCTGACACCCAACCGCTGCGGCAGCACCTGGCCCTGGAACCACCAGAAACTGGATAAAGATCTGTGTCTTCACCATGGCGGCCACTGTGCCTGCCCTGGACACCCCAACAGGACACCCCAACAGGACACACTGACAGGACACACTGACAGACCCCCCGACAGAACACCTCGACAGGACACACCTACAGGACACCCTGACAGGACACCCCGACAGGACACATCAACAGGACACACTGATGGGACACACTGACAGGACACATCAACAGGACACACCGACGGGGCACACTGACAAGACACACTGATGGGACACCCCGACAGGACACCCCGACAGGACACACTGACAGGACACACTGATGGGACACCCTGACAGGACACCCATACAGGACACACTGACGGGACACCCCGACAGCTCCAGCCCCGAGCACAGGCGTTGGTGTCCCCGGAGAACCGTCGGGTTCCTGCACAGCGGGGAAGCGGATGGGGCAGCAGTTGAGTCCTGGTGTGGAGTCGGAGCTGTCAGGGCGTGGATTTGGGCTCATGGCCACACTCAGACGTGAACAGAGCAGCTCAGGAGCACTCCAGTATCCTCCTCACACTTCCTAAGATTCCCAAAGGCACATCCCCCTCCCTTCTTTCCCGCTCTGAGCCCACTCCCGGGACGCAGCCGCGCTGGGTGACACAAGGTCCGCCTTTCCCCCGTGGTTGTGTCCCGTTGTGCCCTCACCGGCTCGGGCTGTTCTCTGGAATGTGTGAACCGGTATTTTCCCTGCACGATTCCCCGTCTGCTGGCGCTCCGGGCCCGGCCTGCTGTGCACTGATCCCGCACACAACACCCGCACGCGGGGGTTCGGAGCCCGGCTCGGTTCGGTCCCGTCCATCCAGCAGCCAGGCTGGAGCCGGGGCGGTGACACAGGGGACAGCGGAGGCACCGCTCTGGTGTGGCTCATGTCCCGGGGGTGAAGGGCTGAGCGGAGCATC
>NW_010339791.1:0-1873 GCF_000700745.2 Antrostomus carolinensis | reverse complement strand
GTGTTGGGTTCATGGTTGGCCTCGATGATCTCAGAAGTCTTTTCCAACCACAATTATTCTTTGATTCTGTGAAAGTGGCTGATGGGGGGAGCTGGGGAGGGCTCCCTGTCCCCGGTCGGGTTCCCTGGATCCCTGCTTGTTTTGAGCAGCTGGAGAGGAAGGGGAGGAACCCGGCCATCTTGTCTGGCCCAGTGTTGCAAGCACAAAGGTGTGAGTAGCCTTGGCATGTGCTGATAAAATGGAAGTGATCTCACTCGAGATGAGCCCAGTTGCAGGAGCAAAGTGGAAAACTCCCAGGTTCTGCGTCCCACTCCAATCCCAGCAAGTGAGGATGTCTGGAGCCTGCAGCAGGCTGTCCCCAGGGCTGGCAGCCTCCGGGGAGCGTGTTGGGGACAGGCAGGGACGGGGCTGGGGGGGAAGGAAGGAGCAGCCACGGCAGAATCTGAACTGGTGAGCTCCTGCTCTTGCACCTCCATCAGGTCAGGGCAGCAGGCAAGGCTGGTGTCATCTTGGGGACAGTGCATGGGGTGACATGGGGCAGGTCCTGGTGGGTGGCTGGCTTGGAGCTGGGCATGACTCTCTGCAAATTTGTGCAGTGACTTTGCTGCTAATTCTGTTCAAAATCTGAATTTGAGGCTTTTCCAGCCCCGGTGCCCCAGTCTGATGTCTGTGCTGAGTGGTGGATGCTGCTGAGGCTGGTGGCAGCAGTGGGATGAGGCCACTCCCAGACCTCGCTGGGCTCTTTATTTGCAGCCACATAAGGAATTCTCTGGCAGTAGTGATGTTGTCATGGGAACGTGCAGGTTTCTCCCAGCTCGCTGGAGCCTCGTTACAGGGCGGGGGGGAAACCAGTGCTCCCAGCATGCTGGTGTCTTGTACTCACCCTGTGTCCTGGCCCTTGGGGCCTGAGGAAGGTCCCTGTTAGATCTCTGTGGCCTGGGGAAGCAGTGGTGAGCCTTGGTGGCAGAGGTGAGCCCTGCTCTTGGCTTGCAGGGCTTCCGCTGGCTCCCTGACTCAGATCTGCCTTCCTGAAGCAAGCGCAGAGTGACAGGAATGTGGCGTTTAGCAGCAGGGCTGCCTGGGAGTGTCACCCCTGTGCCCTGAGGAAGCCTGGTGGCTGCAGCTCTATCCAGTGAGGAGGAGCAGCAAGGAGGCATTGGGACCCTCTGCAGAGTGAGAGGCAGTTCCTTACAAACAAGGGTGGTTTTTTTGGGTGGGTGCAGGAAGTCAGCACTGCGTGATGTGGTTCAGGGGGTCAGGAAGTGGAGGCCTGCTGTGCTGGTGTGTCTCCATCCCCTGGGAGAAGGAGGAGGCTCTCCACCTTGACGGCTCATCGCCTCTTTAATACACAGAAGACATGTGTGGTGAGCAGTCTCCTTCCCAGTTGTGTTTAAGACATGGTTTTGTTCCTCTTCGAGCAGACCGCTTCCTCCTCTGGAGGAAGGAGCCGGTGTGGCTGGCTCTGGGGCAGCCCACTGTGGTGTTGCCTTCCTTGGGCATCGAGGTGTTGCGGGTTCCCCTGGTGAAGAGCAGGGTGTGCTGGCCTGGGAGCTCCTCTTCAACGTGTCTTCTCACAACTTGGTTTGGAAACACGCTGCTGGGGGGGGGCGATGTCCAGTGCCTTGCTGCCAACCTGGGGGGAAGAGCTCGGCCAGCCTCTCCCGGGAACTGAACGCGATCTGTGTCGGGTCCTGCTCCAACACTGGCTTCTTTCATCGTTCTGCTCCTCCCTCCTTGGGCACGGTTAGAAGCAGCACGTCCTTGCAGGCTGCTTTGTTACGAGTAGCTGGGATATTTCATATATGCCTGGCATGTGCCTGTGCGTGGATCTCTGTAGAAGATCACAGTGCTGCCTTGAAATGGCTGCAGCCCT
>NW_010339790.1:0-7378 GCF_000700745.2 Antrostomus carolinensis | reverse complement strand
ATTAAGCCTGGCACCTTTATGAAAAACAAAACCAAAAACCAACCAACACCCTTGGTTTATTTTAATCCTATTCAGAGACTGGATTTTTTTTTTTTAAAGCCTATCTCTATTCCTCACCCCTCCTGTACTCAAAGGACAAGGGCAAATACTCAGTTTTCCTTGACAGTGAACTGCAAATATGGGCGAACTCTCATACTATCAAAGGGAAAATTATAAATGAATGTCTTTCTATGATGTCTACACACTGAAGATCCCAGATAATTTTACAGTTACTGATGATGACAGCTCAAAGCTGTTTTTTCCTCAGAAGGCTATGATGTCATTGTGTGACATCACTAACCCTCGCTTTCAGAAAGTTACTGAGCTACCAGGTGAAACCCGTTCTGGTTTAGCATCCAAAGCATCTGAGTATCTTCCCCCACTTGTAAAAGGAAGCAGGTGTTAACACTCTAGTTTTATGACACCTTTATAAAGCTGTGTGTGTGCTTTTACTCCAGCAAGTAGCTTTGGGTTGAACCAAACTGTCCTTTTATTTTTCTGCCTTTTTTTCCCTTTGATTTAATTCTCAGTGATGTGTTTCTTAGTTTTATTAATTATGTAAAACTTATTTCCTATTGTTCTTTTGGTTCTTTCTGGCACTTGTAGTTAGTTTACACCATAGTAAAAATGTTGTGGATTTCATATATATGTTATATAGTTTTTAAAAGATTGAAGTTTATAGAATTCAGTTGGAAATTAAAATTAGAAAAGCATGACTTTGTGAAAGGAAGTTTAATTGTCCTTGTGTGACAGATTGAGTTATTTTACATGCAACCCCAGCTTTTGGCTGTATTTCTTTCAGGATTTATTGACTCATTTTTGAATTGTGTGCATAATAATTTTGCAGTATTAAATGAGTTCATTAATTTAGAAACTGAATCTTACATTTACTTCAGTTTAAATAAATATATAGCCTAGTTATATTCCTAGGTTATGATGAAAGCGCTGTGGATTTGGGTGTGGGAGGGGAGAGTAAGGGTTAAGAAGATAACAGCAGAGGTCAATGGATCTAAAATATTTACTAAATTCTCTAGCTCTTTGTGTCAATTAAATTCTTCCTTAAAAAAAAAAAAAAAAAGTTGTTGGGTTTTTGGGTAATTGTTTCTTAAATGAATTCTGGAGAAGATTCTCCATCTTCTGAAGTTTTCTAGGACTTGATTAAGAAAATTGTTGAACCCGAGAACTTTAGCAAATGTCTACAGGTGAAATAATATGTAACTTGTGATGTTTTTTTGCCATAAGACTGTGATACAGATTCAAGTGCAGTGAAGAATTTTTTCTAGCCAGAAGTATAGATAGTTGTAGCAGTACATACTCCCTAGCAAGGAGCAGTTGTGCTCAGGTACACTTCAAAAGTGCCCCCTCACCCTCAAAACCCAGGGATTGTACAGCAGGGTCTGGAGAATTGATAAAACTATTTGAAAAGTGTCGTTGGCTCAGTTTTCTCACCCATAGGGTTTAACTTGCACTATAAAGCTAAAGTTACAGATTAAGAACTCTTGGGGGTCTTCTGACATGAAAATTACTAACACATGGCTTATTTTTTCTGAAGCCTGCACATTCTAAAACCACTGGCTGTAAGGCCTGATGGAGCACAGTGTAGGAATTTGTAACTCTCTGTTCTTTTTTTATGGGAACATAACTCAATAATGCAAATTCTGAATTTATTTTATTTTTCTCTTTATTATCTGGGGTTTTTTTCCTCTTGTTCTCTCTCCCTATCCACCAAATCAAAAAGAATCTGAATTAAGTTATCGCAGTCATTCGTTTTTCCAAACTCTGAGTAATTTAGAATGTTAGTGACTAGCTCTGAAATGGTTAATTATGGGAAATGCACAATCCCCTGTTTTCACCAGCACCTTGTAGAAATTCAGTGTTCTTCCATAAAGTCTGTGTCCAAAGGTTTGGACCATAGATCAGCTATTGCTATGTGTTTGAGGAGAAAAGTCTGAAATAAGACTTCTGCAAAGTCTTGATTCTTTTAGCATTAACAGATGCTCTTTCTTAGAGACACAGTCTTAGAAGTTAAGGTTATGTTCACTTTGAGCTACAGTGACAATGGTCCAGTTAATGTTTGCAGACTGATAAATATATCTATCAGAAGCTGTGCTGTGTTTTTATTTCTAAAATCTGCTTTATACCACCTTCTGAAGAAAAGAGGAAGTTGGAATTGCTTAGGCTGTATATGGAATGGTGTCCTAAGTCAGCAATGTACAATATTGGCATTTTTTATTGTTGCCTTCCTTAGTTTCCTGGGAGAACTGACAAGTAATCAACCCTTTTTTTTTAATTCCTTTTTAAATAGAATAATCTTCTTTAATCTCAGAAATTCATAGAATTATTGACAGCAGGAACACAGGAGGTTCTGCTTAAATGTGAGAAGAAACTACTTTACAGTGAGAAGAAACTACTTTGACGGAGCCCTGGGACAGGCTGCCCAGGGAGGTTGTGGAGTCTCCTTCTCTGGAGACATTCAAAACCCGCCTGGACACCTTCCTGTGTGATCTCATTTAGGTTCCTGCTCTGGAAGGGGGTTGGACTGGATGATCTTTCGAGGTCCCTTCCAATCCCTAATATTCTGTGATTCTGTGACATCTTTACAACAGTCATGTTTTTGCAGGTGTCCATATATATTCTGTTTATCAAACTTTTAATTAAAAGTTCCTGTTTACTATTACTTTGCAGTTTGGGAACAGCTGACTGGTTAAATCATCCAGCTATTACAAGAAGGAGAATTAAACCATGTAACATGTACTAGGTTTTAAACAAAGGAATGTTTTAGGATTAAATACATACCAGAAATTTGTAACGTGTTTAGTGTGGAATCCACTAATAAGGAAGTATTTGTATCAAATAAGTCAATGATGATAAATAATGAACTATTACATTTTATTACTCTTAGAATCTTGAACAAGCTTCAGATCATTAAAACCTTAACTTTTTAATTGATTATCTGCAGCATCAATTTGCATTGAGAATCTAGGTTTGAAAATGCTTGCACTTTCAGGAAGTTAATTTTGGTTTGGTTTTTTTCTTTTCTTCTTCCTCTTTAGACTTAAAACTTACTTATGATTTTGAATGTAAATAGACTTAATCAATTTATATTAAGAGATATGAAGGCCCTAACCCCTTTGCTTTAGTGATGGGGCAGGTATCAATGGAATGGTGGGAAAAGATTCCCTGATGCAGGCAGTCACAGAGAAGAGTAATGTGTAATTTAAAATAAAGGACACCAGAAACAAGCCTGATATCATTACAAGATGATAATTCTGGCACATCACATTTAAAAAATCTTATTCTGTTTTATAGAAAGGAAGTACTTTGAGTAGTTAATTATTATATCTATTCGTACTTCTAAACAAAATAAATGTGGGAGTTTGTTGATGGAAATTTTATTTTAACTCTTAAAATTTGATTGTGTTTTTCAAATACATTGTTTTGAAAGGGTGTATTTGACTGTTAATGTCTCCTGAAGTTCTGCTAATATTTTTCTTCTTTTTCTGCTCTGCATATTTGGACTGTCTTCTTGGCCACATATTTCTGATGAATCTACCCCGATGCAGTTCACACGATTCCTCTGTGATTCTCCTCTGGAGGTAGGAATTTGTTCTAAATGCAAGTTTTGAAATGCATGTATTCTTTCCTCTCCACTCTGTAAACAGCAAACCGTTACGGTAGAGGTGGTATAGAGGGTGTCACAGTATTTGTATCATCACTGACTGGTCATGAAGATAGCACTGTGTTTTCAAAGCAGTCTGAGGACCCCTTTGCTAGATAATAAGCTACCACTGAATTTCCTGTCCTGGCGTGAAAAGACAGTAGCAGAAAGTGCTGTATCTTTTCTGTTCTTGATTTATTTCTATGAAATAAAAGAATATATTACTGAATAACTTGCTAAACTTGTATTTGACTACAACCTTGAGTTTAAAGTTTAGGAGAGATACCGTCGCTTCATTTCAAGTAAGCGAACTGCTGTGGATTTCTTGCACTCTATGTCTTGTTAGTCTTAAAGAGTTAAGTACTGTGTGACTGTAATGAAATTGTCAGGTTATAGTAATTATGCTGGTAATTTGATATGTCGCAGTTTGAATGAATCCATGTGTGGAGAGTTTGTTTCTTTTCTCTGCTGAGCCCACTGGCCTTTACATTCCTGAAAGCTGAAGAGTAATAGAGCTCATTAGACTTTATAGGAAAAGGGCTTTTATCACCTCGTCAACTCAAGCAGCAGACTGCCATTATATTCTTAATTTTGTATGGCTACGTAGATGTTGATGCACACTTCCCTGCCAGGTTTATACCAGTATTGTTTCTTACAGACACTTTTTATTGACGTTTCGAAGCTTGAATTAAATTTTGTGTGGCACCACTACAGATGTCTTCAATTAGATGAAGTTAAATAAAAGGGGTTGTATATCAGAGGCCAAGGGATTCTTGAAATTCTTTATTCTGAAGCAATGGCCACAAGCAAATCTAGTAGTGTGTAGTCTGTTTACTCTTTTGAACAAAAATAATTTAAAGTAAAATTTAAACCTTACATGATTTCAATTTGTAATTTTTTAAAAAAATTTTTAATATTGTTATTCGTTGCAAATAGTATGAACACCAAAACTCTTCCTGTCTTCTTTATTTCCTCATTTTGTTATTCTGTTTAGTTTCTGTTTTGGCTATGGGCTCTGGCACAAAAAATGAATGGTTTAAAAAAAATAAAAAATGATACAGTAAGTGGTAGCAGAAAACTCGGCAGTTTTCTAGCAGGAAACGGGATAATGTATAGAGAACTGTTTGGTTTGGTTTTATTCTTCCTGTCATCTTAGAAACTACATTTAAACATTTACCATTTTACCACTTCTCATGTGCGAATACAGCCTTGTTTGGAGAGGTGTGGTCATAATGGTTCAGTACAGGAGGACTGCGTGGAGGGGTCTGAACCAAAATCCAGTGTGGTCTGGTACCAAAGTGAGAGTGTTGGTGGAGGAAAGGCACAGGGAAAATCCAAACTGCTCGGGGTGGGTTCCTGGGTTGTGGTGCTCAGGGAGCCAGGGGCTGTTCTGGGCCAGTGGTGGTATCAACATTGTTAATAGTCATCTCTGTGTTTGTCCTTCCTGGGTTGTGCCATGTTGTCTTGATAACAACAGTTGGGATGAGCCTTGGTACTCAGATGTGCCGTGGCATTACACAGTCAAATAATGATTTTTTGGGTTTTTTGTTTGTTTGTTTGTTTTGTTTTCAGATCCTTCTCTAATTGCTCTTCAGTCATTTTCACCAAGCATTAAATTAATGATGTCATAAAACTGCTCTCAAAAGCATCATTTTGAGTGAATTACTAATTTATGCCCATTCTTTAAGATGTGTAATAGCAATATCCTTTTCTCCATGTGTTTGTGTTCTATGCATTTATGAACATTCAGGATTTCCTCTGCCTTTTTAATCACTTGGCGTTATGGGATCTCAGCTCTTCTTTAACCATCCTGAATACTTTTAAATTAATTCAGTTTGCTGCAATATTGTTCAGTCTTCAGTGATTCACATACCAGTATGGAGAACAGAATAGGACCAGCATGATGGAAAGTGAGCTGCTTTCCAGTATGTAAATGATCATTTGTTCTCACTTTGTTTGCTTTGATCTGTCTTGAGATACTTTTGAATCCTAAAGAACTGAAAGGCATTTATGAATCTAGATCTTTGCTCTTTGAAAAGCACATCAGCTTCTACTTTATTTTTTTCTATTAATATATATTATTTTTTAGGAGATGTAATAACAAGTGATACAGTCACAGGTTTGTAATCCTCAGGATCACCTTCTGTAGAATGTCATATTTTAGTTAGTTGATGAACTGCTCAGAACTAAATCAAAACTCATTTCATTTAGAGATCTTGACAGATTGGTTTTTTTTTTTGTTTTTTTTTTTTTCTCCTTACAGTGCTGTAGACATCACCATCATGGCTATAGTTAAAGTCTCTTTCTATTGAAATCTCTTGTACCTTCACAACTTCACTGATCTTTTTAGCATTTTAAGCTTACCATCACTGTCCTGTTTAAATATTTGACAGTATAGCTCAAATACTGGACTTTTCCAATAAGGTACAGAAGTTAACTCTGTAGACAGTGTCCTACATTTTGATGCAGTGAGTTGATTTACTTTTTGTTTTGATACAGAGTCACAGAATTGTTCAGGTTGGAAGGAACCTCTTGAGATCTAGGACTAGGATTAGACTAAGGAACCTCTAGACTAAGGAACCTCTAGACTAAGGAACCTCTAGACTAAGGAACCTCTAGACTAAGGAACCTCTAGACTAAGGAACCTCCTGCTCAAGCAGGGTCTGCTAGAGCAGGTTGTCCAGAACCATAGGTTTTGGTGGATGAAGGATGGAGACTCCATGGGCTCTCTGGCCAGTGTGTACCATCATTTGTAACAAATCTGTTTCTTTACATCAAATTGAATTTCCTATGTTTTAATTTGCATGCGTTGCCTTTTGTCCTGTCAGTGGTAACTACTGAGAAGAATCTGGCTTCCATATCTTCACTCCCTCCCATTAGGTGTTTCTGTGTACTGATAAAACCTCCTCCCGTGTTGTCTGATCTTGAGGCTGAAGAGTCTCAGCTTCCTCAAGCTCTCCTTACACCTCAGATGCTTGAGCCCCTTAATCATCTTTATGGCCGTTGTGGGCTTCCCTCAGTAAGTCTGTACTGGACCCAGCACTGCCGATGCCGCCTCACCAGTGCAGTGCAGAGAGGAAAGCTCATCGCCCTGACCTGCTGGCAGCGCGCTGCCTGGTACAGCCCAAGATGCCATTGGCCTTTTTTGCTGTGAAGGTGCATTTGTGGCTTTTTAAAATGAAAATGTGCAGTGGTACCTCTCTGCTGACACAGCCTGTATTTGTAGGCTGCTTTCACAGCATCTCTGCTAATCCCTAATGAAAGGAGGACGTAGTAGTGAAAAGGAAATATGTTGCTAACTAAGAGATAGAAATCTACCATATGGTAAGTTGTGTGTGTACCTTTGGGAAAGAAGCTGCTGGAATTAATCACTTCACTTCTCTAACAAATAATTTCCACTGGAGTGTAGAAGTCAAGGGTTTCCTGGCTTTTTTTTTCCCTTTGTGTAAGTGATAGCATGGATTTCATATCTTCCTCCTCCTTCAGTCCACAGCAGAGGGTAAAATGGAAAAGTTCAAGATAGGAAATATCATGAAAACTTCCAGAAAAAAAATAATCATGCAGTTAGTATGGTCAGGACCCATTTTTGGTCAGTGAGTATGCAGTGCCTTCTGCAGTTGAACACTACTCTGACATGAGAGTTAACAAGTGCAATTTCCATAATAATAATAATAATAATAA
>NW_010339789.1:0-30274 GCF_000700745.2 Antrostomus carolinensis | reverse complement strand
TCTCCTAACTACCTTATCCTGACGCTTCAGCCACTTCCACCTGGAGCTGCCACAGCCACCGTTATTTCTCCCCTGAAGCTGACAGATTTTGCAGCGGGTTAGTAGCAGGCACCATGCGTGTGCTCTGGCCCTGGGTCAGTTGAGTTCAGGACAGATTTAGCCTGCCCTTTGCCGAGCAGGTGCACATCTGAATCTCTCCTTCCAAAGATAACAGAACTTCAGGCACTGAGATGTTTGCTTTGCTTTCTTTGACATCTGTGGTTTGGTTGCCAGTAACGTTAATAGAGCCGGAATATAAATCATACTGAATGTAAAACATTTGGGCTTCAGTGTGCCGGGCAGATATCCATGTAGAGAGAAGGGCAATTAAATCCTCTTGCATTATAAACCGTATAGAATAAGGCTCTGGCTGAGGTCTTGCACATATGGGAATTTCCTCTGGTGAAGCCTGACGAGTCGTCATTCTTGTTGCCAATAATGTGGATTAAAAAAAAAAAAAAAAGGCTTAACAATTAGGAAAGAAGGAAAACAAAGATAATACACCTGTCAAACTTTTTGTATTATTAATGTGCAAGTGAAAAAATGTTATGCTTGTGCGTGCTGTTGCCCTTAATGCCAGCTGTTGCCTGTGCACATGGATCAGGGTTTCACATCGGCTGAACAGCCTTGCTGCCAGCAAGCACTCTAACCAGCAACGTCGATAACAGAAGTCTTCCCACACTCCATGCAATTCAAGCTATTCTTCAGATTAATAATGATACTTAATAAAGCTTCATCTCTCATTTGCAAAGAAAACCTTCAATTAATGTTAATCAGCATCCTCAGAATGTGATCAGGCTGGGCTTGTAGCTGGACGTGCCGAAACAGTTCAACTGGCAGATGGAGCGTTTTCCAACTATTCTAATTAATGACTGCTCATTTCAAATGTTAATGCAATTAAATAAATAGGCAAAACAAATAAAAATAAAATACATTAGGAAAATACCACTACCAGAGAGACTTCTGATCAAAAAAGTCAGCCTCGCTCAAACCCAGAAAGGGCCCAGCCATCCTCTCCAGGCTAAATGAGGTCTAATAAAGACAGGGCTTGCTTTTGTTCCTTGCTGTTTCCAACAGTTTCTCTGAGATTGACATTTGTATCATTTCCATTTTAACCTGCTGGCATTAACTGAGTCATTGCTTCTCCAAATATTAGAACATTTTTCTGCAGAAAATGGGAGAGGATTTCCTTGGCATATTATGGGCTTTTTTCATGTAAGGTTTAGACTGCCCCTGCTTCTTGCCTTTTCTATTTGAACTAATTGCCTGATTTTTTTATTTTAAGGGTTTTACTTTCTGTTAACCTTTTGTACCGTAGCACTGATGTAGTCCCACATACGTTTGGGCTTATAAAGAGTTCAATTAGCCCCTCAATGCCTAGTTCAGTCACAATTAAACCTTCCCTGTTGACTCGGGATTGGTCTTTCTAAAGGCAGTGGAGGTGGTTTTAATTATTCATTCTCTGGTTTGTTTCTTACAGCAGTCTCAGCTGTGCTTTATTATTCAAAGGTTAATGCAAACTGAGAACTGGGTAAATTAAATTTGTTTGGCAGCTAGCAACCTGATATATTATAGACACTGTGAAATATGGATGGCAACACTTCTGCTATTGTGACACTTAAAAAGCCAGATTTTATCTTTAAAACAGTTGCTAGTTTTGTTACTATGGCTGATAGAAAATGAATGCTCCGTAATGTTATAGTCTCTGTAACCCATTTTTGTTAAGAAAGCATGTAGTTTAGAAAGCCAAGAAGCATTAACAGCTTTTATAGAAAATTGATGTAGGTACCATGACTAATGAAGTACACTGCACAGTACTAAGTCACAGGGCTGTATGCAGGGAATCATGCAGTAAGAAGTTTTAATGAAGGGAGCCCAAGGAATTTCAGGTGAAAGAGGGTTTTATTAACTTTCAGCGAACAAAATGAATAGTTGAGCAGTGAACATGACATGATGTCGTATAGTAATTGTATGCCTTGGGTACATTGTGCGGCATGGAGGATAGCCAAGAGCTTTCATCTGTTCTACACATGGGGTTATTTCACAAACCCCTGCATGCTGTGGAAATCTTTATTGCAAACATAACAAGAATTGTTTCACAAGAAATGCCTTAAGACAATACCACATCACTTATTTGAAATATCTACCAGCACTGCCTTCCTCTGAGAAATATTAATCAGATATCTAGAAGTCACCGTCCCAACTGATCCTAATTAAAATTCAGGTCCTGTATCAGTGACGGGTATCAGCAGGCTGTGAACTGAAAACTAGTCTCCATATTCCTTAAGAGGCCACCCTGAGTAAAATATGTATTTCTGTGGACAAGCATTGTGTTGTATGAAAGAGGCTGTGTTGGCTTTTGGAAGAGTCATGCTCAAGAATGTTTTATTAGTTTTTAATTTTATTTTTTCAGGAATTGACTAATGTGAGTGAAAGATTTTTCTTGTTTCACATACAGGAATATGTTTTGTACATTTTAAATATTGTTTCAGTACTGTGTTTTGAAATGAGGACTTTGAATTAACATAATCCAACAGTTTAACCCACTTCCTGTTCATAGTATTTTTAAGATAGAGTAACAATTGAAGAGTAAAGCAACCTTCTGTACTAGTGACTGGGGACCTTAGGTTAGTAACTTAGAAAGTGCAGCTGCAAGGTCGTTGGTACCCTGCTCAGTCTTTAGTACAGTCTATGCTGTATAATAATGTATGTAATTACACTGCTACTGACTGATGAGGTAGGTGGATGAGGAGGTAGGTGAAAATAGGATGGCTTGTGAGGCAAGACAGTGACAAGACATTTCAGCAAAGTTTCTGTATCCTTGTACTGTAAATACTTCACATCTGCTCACTAAAATATTTGAGATAAGACAGCCAGGAATTTTTCTGTGCTTATTTGAATAATTTATAATGTGATTTTAATACTTCTCCCTGGCTGAATATATCACTTCACTGACAAAGCTTAGGACACCAGTTACATGTTTTATCCAGGACTAACTTTATGAATGTGATACACAATTTTAACTTGTAGTGTCATTGCAAAACCAGCAGTATTACTACTAGACTAGAACTGATGCAATATATTCTTGATTTTATGTGGTTATTATGTTATATTTTTGTTTTCTATTTTAGTGCTGGACCCAAAGGAGACAACATTTATGAATGGAGGTCAACTATACTTGGGCCTCCAGGGTCTGTATATGAAGGTGGAGTTTTCTTCCTTGACATTACCTTTTCACCGGACTATCCTTTTAAACCACCTAAGGTTAGTAGGAGGATATTAAAAGTCTGATAGGAGTCCTCTCCTTGGGATACTTTTTAATGTGTATGTTGGTATTTCATTGTAGAATGAAACATAGAACTTTCAAGGCAATGATGAATATTTAACTGAGTATTTTGATGGAAAGAATTGAAATGACTTCGTAAAATTTGCCTGCGTGTTGCCAGTATAGCTGGATGGATATGGATTTATTTAGCAAATGGTTGCATAATTTCCAGCAGTTATTTGTTTGATTTGGATTTGTTTCTAATATGAAAGAATATAAAACTGAGTTGCACCTTTTATAAGCAGCTGAAGGTACTTTATCTTTCCTGTTGACCCATGTCATTCACCAGGCATCTCTGTCAGTCTGACAAAAATATTCACATGTTGCACTACTACCCCATATAAATTACTTCTGCAGATGCAATATACAGTATTGTTCATAACGTTATAACTAATTGTTTTACATCAGTTTTCTGGAATAATGCGGAAATATGGCAGTAAAGAAACTGGAGTGAAAGAGATTTATGGAATTCCTTATGGCTTAGTTTTCTAATGCTGTCAATAATGACACTAACAACAACATAGAACTGTACCAATAACAGAAAGGGGGCAGATCATTACCATGATCAAGTAGGTTCAGAATGCCAAACAGGAAAAATCTAGTGATTATGAAGACATGAAAAACAGAAATGGGATGAAATGCAGTAGTGCAGAGTGTCATTGATAACCAGTAGTAATAATTGCTGAGAGAGGGTGTCAAAATGGGGCTTTATTGGGTGATAACAGGATTATTATAAACCACCTTTCTAATGCATGTATTAAAAAGGCAAATAAATACACTCCTAAGATGCATCCTCTGGCATTGCCTGTAGAGATAAGGAATTACCAATGTCATATACAAGACACTTGTAAGACCTTATCTAGAAGACGGAGTGCAATTCTTAACACACTTGTTCGCTAACAGGAACAGAAACTGGGATAATTTACCCCGCAGGGCCATTAAGAGAATCAAATAAATTGATGGGCCTGTCTTTTGTGAAACAAAGTGAAAAGAGCCGAATTGTTTACCTTGCCAGTGTGGAGAGTCAGAGTCTGGAACAGCTTCCCAGGAGGAGCTATGGGAGCAAAAATACCTTCTATTTAACACATTTATGGAAGGGTTGGTGTGCCACGTTGGTCTATAATAGAAGAGTATTGCAGTAAAAGAGAGAGTAGCTGGTTGCTATTTGATTACCATGAGTACACTATTGAAAGAGAAGTGTTTATAGACAGAATTTTAATGCCACAGTAGTAATGTTTATAGTAGTTAACATTGATATTATCAGGAAAAGTTTTTAAAAATAATGAGATGTGAATTCAAATTACTTGTCATTCTATAAATTTGACTTCTGCAGTCAGTGACCTAAAGATGGGTCAGTATAGCATTATTGGAGATGGTCTAACTTTGCTTCCCACTTCAGTGTTCCAGTTTAGGGAAGCCTTGAGATGGCTGACATGTCTTACAGGGGTTGTACACCTTGCTGACTGAACATTTCTTGATTACACAGTGCAGAAAGAATTTGAAACTTTGTAACTTCTCCTTCCATTAGTTAAAGCTGTGGGCATGAGCTGGGGTGGTGCCCTGTTCTCCCTGCCTAGCTCCCAGCCAAGGCCAGTCCACACTTCTGTGGTGGTTTGGGTGGATTCACCCTTTTGGCTTGCACCTTGCAGCCAAACCCAGCCTGCTCTCTCACCCTCCCCGTCCCTCGCCCAGGGAGAAGGGGAGAGAATTGGAAAGAAAAGGGCAAGGAGACTCACGGGTTGAGACAATTTACTAATTAAAGTAAAATGATAATGATAACAACAGTGATAACAGACTATACAAATGAGTGATGCCCAGTGCAGTTGCTCACCACACGCTGACCGATGCCCGGCCTGTGCCAGCCAGTGATCCCAGAGCAGAGACAGTCCTGAAACCAAAACCCCAGAAGAGTGAGAGCCCGAGCGATCCCCGAGAGAATCCCCCCGTGTTCCGGTCAGCCCTGGTTAATGTACTGACATGAGGGGATATGAGATGGAATATCTCATTGGCACATCCAAATGCCAGTTCTGGGGTTTGCTGTTCACTGCGCTTCTCCCTCCCAGTCCTAATGCAGCTGGGAACCAGCCAAACACGGTGGCCTTGAGCTCCAGCAGCAACTAATAACATCAGTACTGTTATCAGTGTTCTTCTCATAACAAGTTCTACACTGGAACTAAAACACAGCTATTCTAACTACTAAGAAGAAAATTAACTCTATCCTAGTGAAAACCAGGACAACTTCTTACTATACAAGCTCCATCTTAACAGGTCACTTTTGTTTTCTTCTTTGCTGGGCTCAGTCTGTTTGTAGTAGCTGTAATGCAAAGGTTGCATTCAGTCCCCCAGCAAATAAGTTATAATATTTAGGGGATATTGGCGTATCCACTAAATGGATTTATTCAGCATAAAACAGAGCTTGAAGTTCTCTCAAGAGATCCAAACCTAGTATGTTAATAACTAGATTTGAAAAACAAGTTGGAGGGATATCTTTTGTCATCCTCTCTGTTGAATCTGTTGAGCCTTGAGGCGATATATGCAACAGGCATCCTTTTAAACTAGGGGGTGAAGGTCCTGCTTTATCACCACGAGGTAAAGACTTACTCAATCCACACTCAGTTGTGTTTGGTGACTGTATTATTTTGAGACATGAGTAATGCAGCTGTGCATTGCTTACTAATGAAATATCAAGCAAAGAGGTGGTTCTTGTCCTACTTTGCTATAGTTTTTTTTGTCTGCCTTTATCTTGGTGCCCATTGTCATTGTAAGAAATTTGTGCATATGCACCATATGAAAATATACTGCTTGACAAAGGATGAGTGCATTGATGATGCCATATTGTATTACTAAAAGACCAGTATTTATGATGAGGGAAATTGTTATCTGTAAGAAAGTAATGAGTACATGTGCACAGGGGACTACAGTCACATAGAACTGACTGTGTCACTAGTACATTTTGTACACATGGATTCTTACTCTGTTCACCTCAGCCACTGTTGTAAATGACCCCTATTTTTAGTCCTTCTGTAGGATCTTTAAACTGTTGCTATTTCTATTTTCCAGACCCTATGAAACTGAGTCATAGGTAAAATAGTTTGGGAAATCCCTTGAATAAAGCAGCATGGGAAGATGACTGCTTGTCATAAGGTAGCTGCTGCCAGTCAGTATTATTGAGAAATGGTTGTTAAATATGTTGTCCACACACTTATTTCTAGCAAAAGAAAGGTAGTGACTTCATGGAAAGTAACATATGGCCTCACCGTATGGTGCTATCTGTGTCACTATGCGCTGACATCTCTTCCACTTCACCACAAGATTTGTGATATTTAGTGCTGTTCTCAGAATCATAGGTCCTAAGATTATGGAAACAAATAATCTTAGATGTTTTTTCTAAGTATAGTTCCACTCCTTATGGCTCTATCATCTTAAAAAATCCAGAGATAAAGTACAAGACTGTGGAATGTGCTGAGAAGGACCTAAAATGTATTCCTGAGTGTTGGCAAGGTTACCTCCTTGTAAGTACATAGCAGAAAGGGTCTAATTGACATTTCTCGCTATGATTGAATTCATACATTCCTCCAGAGATTTCTGTGGGCCATTTTCATCCCTCTTTTACTATGAAGTAAGGAAACATTTAAATGAGTACTGTCCAAATTGATCTTCCAAAAATGTGACCACAAAAGACCCGGGAAGAAACAGAAACTGTATTTCCCAGATGTAATTACTTGACCAAGCCTGCAGGTCCAAAGGCAAATGCCCATGTCACATAATGTAGTTACTGTCAAAGGGCCTAATCCAAAGTTTGTTAAAATCTGCAGAAAGTTTTTCATGATCACTTTTCCTTACCTATTCTCAGATGTTATGCACTCTGTTATTGTGCCTGTGTGTGTTGCGCATGGATGTTGGGAAGGGTAAAATACTTTTTAAAATAAGAAAAATACATTGAAAGTAGATTCTGGATAAATGTATTTTATTTTTATTATTATAATTAAAATATATTTTTGATGTAACCATTGTTTGTATTATACAAAGTTCTCAGTATTTTCTGCAGGACCCAGATTCCTTCTATAAACACTGTTAATGCCCTATCATTGGGCACCCTGCTGCATATTGTAAAACATTCATTAAAATAAAATTAAATATCTGAGAGCACATCTGCACATGAAGAAAAGATGTTTGACCTATATTTTGGTAGTTTTTTAACAAATGTATGAAGTTAATTTGGTTTGTTCTTCTAGATAGTTAACCTGCTTTCCTACCTTGTCTTTATCACATAAAAGAAAAGGAATCGCTCATTCATTCAGGTTTTGTTTAAACAAAGTATCTATCCAGAACTTCAATTTTTATATATTTCTTCTGGTTTTACACCTTTGTAGCCTTCGACATCACATCTTCTTAAGATTTTAAAGTTTCATCTCTATTCTTTACATCCTCTAATTATACTGTGAGGTCCAGTTCACGTTCCTAGTTTCATATAGCCAAGCATCACTGCCATCAGGTTTCCCTTCCAATCTACATCAGGCAGACTTTCCCATACAGGCCTATAGTTTTCTTTTTATCTTTCTTTACCTGCCAGTGTCTCTCTGAAGTTAAGCCATAAGCATAATAACAAATTAAGTTATTCTTTACCACAACAGACTATACCATGTGGTAAATCAGAGCATAATTTACTCTCACGATATTCATTTTTTTCCCCTTTGAAATCAGTCTGTTTCAATCTTTCAGCTTTGTCTCATGCCTTGAAACTGGACTCCAAATTTTCCAAGCTAGAGGTCACTGACCCTTTCAACTCTGCTTTCCTTTTAAATCAATGGCATTTGGCTTCACTCACAACTGCAGCACACTCAGGCACAGGAGGGAGTTGTTCTTCCCCAAAAGGTTTATGTGTGTGACTGGTGCAGCCTGAGTAGGAGTGACAGAGGGTCATCCCAGCCTAACTCCAATTTATCTCTACAACCAGAGAACAGGATTTTTATAACAGTTCATCTGAGAACTGACAAATTACCTTTGGCTTTCTGGGAGGCTCTACTCAATTAAAAATATTTCCTCACCTCCACTGTGAGGAAGGTTCTGTAGCACTGCGGAAATGAGCTGAGCGTCCAGTTGGCTGGAAAACAGGCAGCCTGCAGAACTGCCATTCTCTTTTCAGCTTCCTCCTAAGTATCATGTTGGGTTTATGAGATGCCAGGCAGGAGGAAGGTGTGGAACAGATAAAGCAAGGCATAGACATGGGCATGATCTCACCTTCTGCTAAAGGCCAGATGCTGCTGAGACTTCAGCCTTGGTCAGAAGGTGAGGTTTCACTTCAGCCCAAAACTACATTTTCCTTGTAGTGTAGTGGGCTGGGGAATAGAGAAAGCTGTGCCCTGTTCCGAGCGGCCACTTGAAGAAATGAATAAAAATACTTAGATTGCTTGCCAAGGAAATAACTTTACATTTCTCCAGTGCTTTATTGACCCCTCAACATTTTTTAGGAATACCTCTGAGATTTCTTTTTCCTGCCAACTATCTTTCTTTCCTCCTTAATGGATTCAGACAGTTCACCCCTTGGCTTTAACAAAGGAAAGCTCGCTCTCTCTTGCTCTTTCTCTTTCTTTGGGGTATTGAATGGGATATATAGCTATGTATAGATAGATGTCTCTTGTGTGGGAGTGCGTGGGGTGCAATATGTGTGTGTGTATGTGTGTGTGTAGATATATATATATATATATACACAGATGTATATAAATAGGGTTTATCAAACCATTCTGATAGCCTGATGTGAGAGAAAGAATTTCAGCTAAATTTCTGTCCTTGGTCACATAAGAAATCAGTGAATTCCCCAAGTGTGCAAACTTTTGATCTGAAATCCTTTAAAGTTCATCCATCACTACAAATTAACACTGCATCATTACGTACACTATAGTTATTGAAGGAAGGGCGGTAATTTCGTTATCCTGCATACTGTCTGTACGAAGCAGGAAGCCTTGACAAGTCAGGAAGCCATACCAAGGTCTTTCGTACAGGTGTTTGTAGAGAAATGAATGCTCTTCAAGAGAACTTTCCCCTTAGGAATTGTCACTGCAGTGGTGTCTGCATTTTCATCAAGAATAATCTTTATTAATAACTTCTAGTCTCATATTTGAATGTGTTCAGTCTATTACAGTGTCAATTCAATTTAGCTGTAGCTGATACAATATGGATATATCTATCATTATCCTAGTACTCTGCTAGCTTTATTTTTGAATTTGAGTGATTTATAAAATCTCTTAATCCCAACTCTACAATTAATCTTGCTAGGGACTTAATCTCAGCTGACTGAAAAATGGTTTGCAGGACTTGAAAGCTGCAATATGCTAAATCATCTCTAAATCAAAATTAAAATAACAGAAAACTCCATTTCCTCCTTGTAAATCTCATGTGTCTATCGACTGACTGAAAAATTGTTCTCAGCATTTAAAAGCTTATCTGTTCTAAATCTACTGTTGGACTGCAAGGAAGGTCTTTTTCTTTTGTAAATATAATGCACAGTGTCTATAGAATCTGGTCTCAATGGCAGTATTAAACATCTTTTCAATTTTTTATATGTAATTGTCATATAACACTAATCTCTATGCACTAAATATCATGTAGAATCCTCCTATGGTACAAACTTCCTACCTACTTTGTAAGTTCAGCCTTGTATACAAAGGGCAGTTATTTTTATTCTTGGCTTTTCTCTACTTTTTCATACTTACTTTATACATGATTGGCTGTTAAGGACACTTTTATCTACAGTGTAATAGAAAAATGATGTTTACAAGAGTAGGTGAGAAAAAAGCAGCATTCCTTGATATTTCTAACCAAAATTGTTAAAATTAACCTTACAATGCAGACCCACATTTTAGCTTGCATATGTCACTATTAACACAGTTTACATTTGAAGCTGTCAAATTCAGAATAACCTTAAGTACAGCCTATTTGATCATCGTTATTTACCATCTCTGCAACCTGGGTGTAAGCAGGGCTTCAGCCTACCTTTTCTTGCCCCTTCCCCAGATATTGCCATCATATGACCAGCCTTCAGATGCAGTGGTCACCTGTTGCTGTTATCCCTTATGTTCATTTACCTTGTCATCCTTCTCTCCTATCCTAGCCTATGTCACATCACAGTAGCTCTCAGGGCCATGCTGTGCTGCTTCACAACTTTTCTCAGCTGCTTCCTGCCCTCCCCATCCTCCTCCTGATCATCTGGTGGTCCCTCGCCTGGCACATTCCCACACCGCTGCCTCCCCCAGCCCCTTTGCTGTGCCTCTGCGATCCTTTTTTTCTTCACCCAGCCTTTTTACATCCTCTTGCTGAGAGCATCCCGTGGATCCTTCATCCATGACAGTGAATGGAGATGGCAGGCTTTCCCAGCAAATGAAGGCTTTGGGTGGCTGCAGGCAGAAATCAGATGCACGGGACATTTTGAGAGGGAGAAATGGACAACCTACCACCAGCAGACCGTTGTCAGAGCTCACAATATCGGACCGCATCCTGCACTTCTTGGAGCAGCTCTTTGCAGGCATGCCAACTGCAGCCTGCAGGTCCCCCACTTGCGCCACCTCCAGTGAAGTTCCCGTCGTTCCATAGGTCCTGTATCTACAGGTAATGCTGAACCCATAGGGCAGCCTGCAGTGGTACAGGGCTCAGGACCAGTCAAACCCAGGCAGTTCCTTAAGAAACCTGAATACTTCTCAGAATCACAGAGACATGAAGTGGAGGACAGAGATGCAAGGAAAAATATGTCAGGCTGAGGAAAGGAGAAATAAGTACATTTTATTGCAAATAAATGCAAAAGTCACTTTTGATAGGAACAATACCACGTAAATCTCTGAGATTTACTTTTAAATCAGTTATCTGATAATTCTAGTAATTGCCAAATTTAATTGCCATCATTCTAACAAATAGCATTCTTTATTGGGCTAGATGATCTTTCGAGGTTCCTTCCAATCCCTAACATTCTGTGATTCTGTAATTTATATCAGTACTTTGTATTGATTTATTTAGTCTTTATTAAAATCCAACTAAATCCTTCCTGTTTTCCCTTTCCAAAACTTAGATCATTTCTTCATTATTTCTTCCTATTTCCTATAAATACCCCCTACATGAAGCTCTTCAAAAGGGTTTGTAGAGGCATCTTGTGGGGAATATCTTCTGCCTCACAGCAGTGGTTTGCATACTGCTTGTCAAATATATTTTCAAAAGAGGACTTGTGATGTCTATTGGATATTTCAAAAATGATGCAATTCTGGCATATAACACATGTTTTACTGCTGTATAAAATGCACATGATCTAAAAATGTATCATATATCAATGTGCTTTCTTGTTGTCTTTTACACACACACGCACATATCTATATACAGATGCAAAAGAAAATTTTATGTACATTCTTAGTATAGAATAAGAGCAGATGAACTGATTAGGACAGAAAACTACAGTTCTGAGGCCAATCAGCTTAGAACTTCTCATGTAGGGAGCACCTAAATACCCAAAGGCTGTTCAAATTGAGTGAGAAAAAAAAAGCCCAGGTTTCTTAGAATAAAGGTGAGGACTGGAAGTGCCTGCTGCAGCCTGTCCACACACCCTCTGCCTGGAGCCCCATGCCTGGCCCCCTGTCTCTGCCTTGGTTCCCTGAGCTCACCCAGCAGCTCCCTTCTTACAGAAGCATAACAGAATTAGGAGGAACAGTAAAATGCTGGGTATTGTCTATTGCATGGTGATACATGATTTTTTGATGTAAAAAAACCCTGTTGCTATGTGCTAGGCTTGCTCACATTTAGGTGAGAAGAGCTGGATTGTGTTAAAGCAAACATGAACTGAGAGAGGCGTGCATGTAGGATGGTACAGCCTGCGTGCTTTAAACTACAAAAGGGAGGATTTATTTTATAGAAGTTAAATGACCAGGAAATCCTAAAAAATATTTCTCTCTATGAAAGGACTTTATTGCTGACTTTCCATATGAAGTTACTAATCGTAAGATATACTTATTAAATGAAAATAATTTTATAAACAATCATATTGACTTTGTCAGAGAAAGCTTTTGATGCTTTGCATTTTACAATGTTGTTTCTATTCTGAGTATCCCGAACCCACACATTTCCCTTCTTCACTCCTGCTCTTCCTTTATTTTCAGAAACTTTGTACAGTTTAGGATAATATTTATTTGACTTATCAGGTGCATCAAAAATTATCAAGGTCCCTTTCTACTTTTTCTGCTATTAAATCTGTGTTCAAAATGAATACATTTATATCATGTAGACATTTAGTATTGCTGTGCTTATTCAATATTTTTTCCCTGCAGCAGTCTGTTCAATGAGACAGTGTGAGTAGTTACTCAGCTTCATAATTACCGTGTTGTGGCGGTTTGGGTGGATTCACCCTTTTGGCTTGCACCTTGCAGCCAAACCCAGCCTGCTCTCTCGCCCTCCCCCTCCCTCACCCAGGGAGTAGGGGAGAGAATTGGAAAGAAAAGGGCAAGGAAACTCACAGGTCGAGATAAAAACTATTTACTAATTAAAGTAAAATGATAATGATAACAACAGTGATATCAGAATATACAAATGAGTGAGCCCCAGTCCAATGCCTCCCCCCCCACTGACCAATGCCCGGCCTGTGCCAGCCAGTGATCCCGGAGCAGAGACAGAAACCCTGGAAGAGCGAGAACGCGAGCGATCCCTGAGAATCCCCCCGTGTTCCGGTCAGCCCTGGTTAATGTACTGACATGACGGGACATGATCTGGAATATCTCATTGGCACATCCAAATGCCAGTTTGGGATTTGCTATTCACTGCACTTCTCCCTCCCAGTCCTAATGCAGCTGGGAACCAGCCAAACACGGTGGCCTTGAGCGCCAGCAGCAACTCATAACATCAGTACTGTTATCAGTGTTCTTCTCATAACAAGTTCTACACTGGAACTAAAACACAGCTATTCTAACTACTAAGAGGAAAATGAACTCTATCCTAGTGAAAACCAGGACACAGGAATATAATGAATAAGAACTCCTATCGCGTACTGTTTCATTTTCAGTAATATTAAAGGTTAACTCATGTCAATGCTATTATCTGCCTTTTAAATCATTACCACTTTTGGCTACCTGTGTCTCACATGGTGCATCTTGCCACAGAAACCCAGAGTAGTTTGCATATCAGACTTTTCTGTAGGTTAAGCAAAAGTAATTACAATTTATTATTTCCCATTAATGCAGATGACATATTTTCCTTCAATAAGATGTACTATAGCTATCCTTTACCATCAAATATGAGGTGTGAGTTAAGTTTTTTAAGAACAGGATTAAGTTCATTTTTTGGCGTATATTTAAATCGTGCTCTTTAATAGTGAGCACCATGTTTTCAGTCATTTATTTTGCATTTTATGTGATAATCCATGAAGTATCTCAACGGTTTTTCAGGTGCATGCTACAAATCTGTAGTTACAAACCAGAGATGGATCTCCCTGTCATAAAAAGGCAGCCTCAGTGCTGAGTATAGATAAAATGAAGCACACTCTGTAAGAAATTTAAGGATGCTAATTAATGTAAAGGCTATTGCATGAACATTGCGTCTCTCAGAGCTATAGATATTTTTCATTTAGGTTGTTTTGCAGTTTTTTGTAATCTGAAAGAGTATAGGCCTGATCTTTTTTTTTTATTATTCTTTCTTTTCAATCAGACAAGTCTATTGCTCATAAAGTCTAACAAACTGAGATGGGAACTACTAACTCCCTCCTGAGCTCCATGAACATCATCATAAAGGGCATCATATTTTTTAATATATATATATAACCTTTTCTGTATGCAGTACAACTTCTTCCACTTCAGGTAGTGCCACCACAGTTTTATTAAAACAGAACTCCAGGGGAATATTTGAGGAACTCAGAAGTTTCATCTCAGGCAGGCGTGCAGGATTGCACCCTTGTAAGAAATGAAAGAGCTTGAAAGGAACTTACCAAAGGTGTGGGAATGAGAGCCCTGGGATCTCAGCCCTTATTCCAATGCTGGCTGAGCAAAAGGGGGTTGGTTTTGTTTATTCTTGATTCTGGGAATCTTTCATCTCTTTCTGCATGGTCACCAGGCTTCAGTGGGAGGAATGAGGAACAGGAGGTGAGGGTTTGAACCCAAACAAGCTGAAGAAAGCAATTCCAGAGTGCACGCTGTTACCCCTTGTGTGCTAACATGCAAAACTGGAGAATAATTTCTTCCTCCTGATAAGCTTCTGAGACCTACGATAGAATTCAGTGGGGTCTGAAAGTGCATGAGATGTGTTTGTGGGACCAGCGCTTTCAGAGCTGTGGTGCCTTTATATGCCTGCTCTGAATCTGACAGCAAAGGTTAAACAAGTCACACACATAGATGCCAGTGCTGCAGTGGCTGCTTGGGTTTAGACCTAACATAGGAACATTTGGTGAAAGAGAGTTAATGAGTGATCTTAGGACTACATCATGCTGGAAAACTGGTGTTCAAAATCACTCTGAGATCCCAAAGTGATTTATCTTGCCTACAACTAGTTGCCTCCAATCACTCAACAGAAATCCATCTTAATTCACTCCTCCCAGGTTTTATAAACAGTCTTTTTTTGGCCCTAAAGCTTATTCAATGAACAGCCAGCCATAGCTTTAAATGTACTTTTTTTGTCTCTAATCATTTTTCTCCCCCTTTTAAATAGATAACCTCATTTTCTTCTTAGAGATTATATAAAAGTTTTTTTTAATTTGTTTAATTCTGTTTCACAGTATTCAGAAGGATTCACCATTCAGCAGTAGATAAACAGATGACTTTATTGTTGTTTACTTCCAAAACTGATTGAATATAAATTCCTTATCATTATCTTTCAAAAGTTTGTTTATAATACTCTTTCATTTTTCAGAAGATAGACCTGTTTTTCCCTAATCCCTGTAATTCACATTTTTCTGACTTGAGCTTTTATTCAACAAAAATGGGATACTCTCTTAAAACTGCAGAATCAAGGAGAGTAAATCCACAGAGAACACTTATCGTTCAAAAAAACGATAAATTACTCCTCTACCATTCAATTGTCTGCAGATAACTTCTGTACACCCACACACTCCCTTGAGCCCCTGCATGGGATTGTTTAGGTGTTTTCATTGGGCGATAAATAGAATTAGAGTGCACCATTTATAAGAACTATTTAAATGGCATCAAAGGTAAAAATATGACCATAATAAAGAAAACAGAATTCCCCTGGAATGGTATTATCTCTTGGTTTCTATCTACAAGTATAATAGGAACTATCCTGCATAACTTTAAAATTGGGTGTGGTAAACACGACATCCAGAAAGTTCTATGGCAGCATTTCTCACTCTAGCTGCAATTTGAGGCAGTACCTAGATGAGGAAAGCAGCGTGTCATCCCGATGGTACTGTGTGCTGCTTTGGGTGAAGAACACCATTACCTGCCACTGTCAGTCCACAGTTCCCAGTGTATTAACACTATCATTAATACAGCTTCTTTTGAAATTCTTAAAACTTTGATTTTTTGTCATTACAATGTCTCCATGTACTCAGGCAGGCATTTTAAAGTACAGTGTCATGTGTGGCAAGTCAGTGACATATTTGTCAATGATAAACAGCAAGCCTTATCTTGTGAGTGGGCACCTTCCCCAGCACCACGGGTTTAAGATGTGCTCATAGTGAAAAAATGCTATATTTCAGGTCTAAGTATTTGCTAAAACTAGCCTTCCAACTACAAAAGGGTGTAGTCCCACCTGCATTTATCTGACAGATAGCCTAACATGGCAATGGAGTGTTGAACAGTTTATGAGAGACATGAACTGCGTTCATCCCAGTGGCTCTCTGAATCCTGCCCAGTTCCCAGTGTCCTTGCTTCAAAGCAACGGAGGCAGGGGAACATGTGGCAATGTGTCTGTCCTCTCAGCTGACAGCAAAACAGCTACACAGAAAAATACAGGCTCAAACTTATGGTCTTCTCTTAAGCAGGCTACAAGCTCAGACTGACCTGTCTATAAATAATTTAGAGGGTATAATTTAATCTGTGCAATGGATTCAGTGTGTTTCCCCCACATTCAGTGAGACCACATATACCTTATTACTCGGTGTATTCAGATACCACTGAAAAAAGTCCTCAAATTTTTCATGCTGGAAAGCATAGGAAAGCACCTTTGTTTGGGGAAAAGAATTAAGCAAAATTTTATTCCAACAATGCACTGAGAAGTAAGCATACAATACTGAAAATTAAGCAGGTGCTAAAGTGTTTGCCGAAGACATGGGACATCCTGCCAGGATGCATTCCCTGATTCACTTATATCTCAAGTATAGAAGCCTCTGGAGTTAATCTGTCTGGGGGCTGAATGAACACTCACCTGCAATTCACAGGATGCTCCTCCACACCAGCTCCCTTTGTGAGAGGAGACTGCATGTCAAAAGTACCAGACACTTCTGACATGCAGTTTGTGTAAGGTAGTTTACCACTTTTTTGTATTTGTAAAGTTCCTTGTTCAAAATAACTTCCCTTTGTAGAAGAACATTTAATTTTATCACTAAATACTATTTTCTTGATCTTGTGGAAGACTTCCTTCACTCCAAATGCTGAATGTGCTTGGAGTCCTAATGAGGGAAAAAAATAGATAAACTGGCATTTGGATGAATTGAGGTCATTGTGACAGAAATATTTTAAATTCTCATAAAAGTCACAGAAGTTAAGCACTTGGGCTGGAAAACAATAAGCAAAACAACAACTGTAGGAGGGGAAAAGGAAAGAACCCACAAATATGTAGGATATGGTGTGTCATACTATTAAATTATCCTATTAATTGGCAATAGCTTTAGGCATAGAGCCATTTAAAAAACGATGAACTTGCTTTGTTGGAATCTTTGATACAGAGCTCACTGGTGCATGACACTGGGCTCCAAAAGTACTTTCCCAGATTTATGTGGAAAAGTATTAATGAGAAAAAGAGGGTTTTTGTTGAATGTAATGTTTTAATACCAGGAATCTACTACCTCTTATTTCCACTGTTTTGTCAAAGATGCTTGATTTAATCCAAGGGGGCAGAATTGTTCAGTGTGTTAGAGGAGGACTTTTTTTTTAATAGAAGTAAACCAGGTACCATGTTATATTTTAAATGTTATGAACATGTCGTTAAAACCATGTGGTTTGACTTGTCATTTGGGTAGAACTGATGATGAAATTAGTCCTTGATGGAGACCCCCAAGAAGTAGGTTTTTTTATATTGTCCCTTCTTATCCTGGAGACGCAGTATTCATTCTGAACTACAAAGTGGACTTTCATAGCTGAACTTCTTTTAAAATAAAAGGCCTATATCTTCAACTTGAAGCAGAATGACATCACTCTAGACTAAAAGAAGTGATCTCTTCCTTGGTTTGTTACAGGTGGGATCACCTGGGAGACAATATAAAACGGATACAGAAATCCTCAAAATCAGCTACAAAAACCCAAAAGGTGTTTTTGAACAATTCTACTGATTCAACTGTGACTTAAAATTTGGAAATTAAATAATCTTATTTGAGCAGCATTTTTCAAAGATATTTCACTTTACTTTTTCCAGGAGTCACTGACGTGATGCCTCCATATTTTTTTTTCCAGCTTAATCTGTCTTCTTCTGCCTCCCTTCAAAGTGTGAAGTAGCTGTGGGCCTGAGTTATGAACGCTGTCCAGATTAGGGCCAGAATAGCTTTTTTTTGGCCCCATGAAGAAATAATTAGATCAGTGAGACCAAGGCACAAGGAAGTTTGGGAAATGTGTCCCATTCTCACCTTATACAAACCAGTTCCACTGCTGGCCACAGATGGAAGAGGGAAACTTCATTTTTTAATTATTATCCCTGTCTTGCCCAGTCTTAAACTAATAGTAGCAGACTACTGTAATTTCAACCAGGAAAGCAGAGTGTTCTTTTGTATAATTTTTAAATTGCTTAGTAATCATATAACTATTGGCTTGAACACAGTTGTACTTAGACACGCTGTCTTTTCTAGGTAACATTTCGGACGAGGATCTACCACTGTAACATTAACAGCCAAGGCGTCATCTGCCTGGACATTTTAAAAGACAACTGGAGCCCAGCATTAACCATTTCTAAAGTTCTCCTCTCCATCTGCTCCCTCCTCACAGACTGCAACCCGGGTAAGACAAATTAACCTTCACGTTCACTTTCATTCACAGTTCGTATTCGGTCAGCTTACTAGGACGTGGTTGCTGCACTGTTTTACAGCTACTTACTAGGAAAAGACAAAAATGGAAATTTTAATTGCTGTTCATTTAAATTAAGACATAGCATAGAAAGAAAGCACTATTTCAGTAGCTCAAGTGCATTTTTAGTACTTGAGAATAGAAATATTTTAATTCAGAAAGTCTAATCAGTAGAAAATACCTTGTAGTAGGCACCGATTTGGATATTACGACCAGGATATTAGTCCCAAGAAATATTAATGAGTTAATAAATATTGAAAAGGAATGCTTTAATTTAAATATGCTGAAAATATGGTCTCTGAAAAGAATATTAATAGTACTGACATTGATAGATTTCTAACACAGACTCTACAAATAATGAAAATTAATTTAAATGAGGTTTATTCAATATCCTGGGCAGCCAGTATGAGTATTCAAAGCAAGCTGTCATTCTTATTAACTAGCACAGCACTTAACCTCTTCCCCCAGCTCTTTTAGATTTGTTTTCTGCCACTGACCACTAGATCTGTAATTTCCACTTTCTCTTACCCTATTTACCAATGAATGATTCTGACTCTAGCCTTGGAAAATCGTAGTACATAATTTTTCTTTAATGATTCTTTAATAATTTCTAAGTGATGTGTTTACATGTCATGAGGATTGTTGCTGCACATAGTGTTAGAACCTGTGGCATTCCTCCCAGCTGAGACCTGGGGTGGTAGAGGAGCCCTGTGGTACCATTTCAGGCACTTTTATTTCAGGCATGCTGGACACTCTTTGCTTATGTCTCCGTAAGATTGACTAGTGTCTACCCCAAAATATGCAGAGATGCCTGTAGGAAGTTGGGCAGATGGATGACAGAAGTGTAAAGAAAAGCAAATGACTATTTGCTGGTGTGTCTCAGAGATCAGGTAAAGAGCTAGAGACACTGCAAAGCTGGTCTGGGGTTGGGACACTGGCAGTAAGTATGTGCTTATTTGCGGTCACCTCTCTTTGTATAGGTACAGTCAACTTGAAAGCTGGCCACTTTCCAGTAGTGATCTGAAATTCAGAAATTTACTACCTTTGCCCTCTCAAACTTTTTCTTTCCCTTAAACTATTTTACAGATGCTGTCAAACAACAGTTTTAGCTGACCAAGTATGTAAGAGGAACACCGAAAACAGTTACCCATAATGTATTATCATATGCAACAAGTTAACATACTAAACCCAGGAAGTTATTCTTCCCTGTTCTTTCCTGTGATGTTTTTGAGGAATGAATGCAATTTCTTAATTTGTATTGTGAATTCCACTCTTACGAGGAGTACTTGTGAACTGCTGAGTCGTTTTTGCCTTACTTTGACATTGCCTGTTTCATGTTAGCTATGTTTTTTATTATAAGTGAACTTTGCATGTTAGTGATGTACAACAGAAGACTTGCAAAAACTTGCAAGTTCTTACTTTTCAGTGTACTGCCTAATATGCTACAGCCTGTTCTGGTTGTACTGCTTGTCCCATTAATTTTTTATGACATTTTATCATAAACGAATTATTGGTTCCATACCATCCAGATTGAACATGAGAGAGAGAGAGAGAGATCACTGATACATATATATCACTGAGATACCCGTCACTGAGATATATCACGTATATAGATACAGAAACATATATGTATTTTCTTCTCTGTCAGCTGGGAGTAGTTTTCTAATCCCTCTGTCCTCTCTTCATCTAACTAGTCTGCCCCTTTCTAAAAGCAGAAACCCAACAGGGGTCTCGATTTGATAAGGAACTTTGAACTCTTTGTTCACCATTCATCAGCCAGAAGCAGATCAGGTCAAATGGAAAGGCAACATTGAATCTCCCACAAACATAAACACTTGGGATGGGCATGTTTTCCACCCTCAGCCTCTCTAAAGGAAAAAAAAAAAAACAAGTATCAGTTACCCTCTAGTCTTACATTTATGCAAATCTTCATTAGAACAACAAACAGCAGTAAGAATGGCAGCTAATTAACCCTCAGTCATACGCAGTGATTAAACGGAGCTGGAGCACAGCTGCAGCTTCATTGGCAAGCGCTGCTATTCTTCTCTTGCAGGCTGAGCAAATGAAAAGAGGTATTTGCTCCTGCCACTCCTGTCATTCACACAGTAATCTGCAAAAGCCACGGAGAGAGTCCCTTTCCTCCCCGGTTATACATCACCGCCCTTTGTTCCCTATCACGCCAGGCAGGAGCGAGTTTGTCCTTTTTAAACAACTAATACAATCCTTTACTCATAAGCTGTCTCAGACCCTTCAGTCCTGATTATTATTAATTGTCTCTATTTTGCTTGGCTATATCAGCCAGTAAACTGTGTTAATGAAATGTCTGAATTTTGTAATAGCTGAATGACATTTTTCAGTGGGGGAAGGGGTGATGTAGGTTTGTGTATGAGTGAACACGTTCGAATTGTCTGGGAGTGCAAGAGACCCAACTGGAATGGTGTCAGAAAGATAGAAGAGATTATGGGATACACTAGCATTGAACCCCGGGGATTTGGATTTTTTGTATTTTTCTTTAAGGTGGTACTCTGGGGCACAGCATGCATCTCTTTCTGCAAAGCAGGGCCCCAGTGCTGTAAATATTTTGGCATGTGCATGAGCAACCCTACGAAACCTGATGGATACATTCATCTGCATGAAACTGAGTACCTGAGTAAGTGTTCGTAGGCTCTGTGCTTGAGTGCTGAAAATACAGTGCTAGCTGCCAGAGCTCACCAACATGGACAGTTAGTTATTTCAGAGTAACTCCATATGTGGACACTCCCCTCTTTGAAAATGTATTAAGTCAAGTCACAAAAAAGTGCCTTACTTGGAGTAAAAGTCAACTGTACTTTATGTATTCAAGCGGAGCCTGAGGAGTGTAAATTCCCACACTGCCTTCATCCAAAGGTGCTTTCAAGTGTGGCTGGCCCCTGAGGTTTTGTATTTTTACAGAGCTTGAAGTATGAAAACAAATTGTTTTTCTGTTTAGAGAGCTGATGATGCTGATCTGGGTTAATGCTTACCAACTTCTCAGTTGGTCATTGCCACCCCGGCCCTGCCAAAGGTTCTCGATCCCCAGGAAAATTCTCATTTGCAAATGCTGCAGAGAAAACAAATTGAGACACTGACAAGACTGCACTGCAACTTTTTTCTTCATGTGGCCTCCTTCTTCACATGTTCAAAGGCTGAAGTTGGCTGGCCTCATTATCCCTGATGTCTGAACCGTCTAACATCGCATTATGTCTGCTTAATAACACGTGGCTAAGCCTTGATTAGGACATCGGAACAAAGCCTGCTACATCTCCCTCACACCAACCTCTTCCCTGTTGGTGTCATCCTCCACCTCTAGCTCCTGACCATTTTTCCCACACACAAGTTCCATGGTCAGTGAGGGTTTTATCCTTCAACTGACATTCCTGAACTGAATGCTCCTGGCCCTCTTCCCTGTGTGGCAGGCTGTGCCCAACTGCAAGCTCCTGTGATGGGGATGTGCACGGTGGCACAGGCACAGGATAGGAGGGGGCAGCCTGAGATGGGGAGCATCATTGCTGTCCCATCAATGTGCCTGCCTGGGCTGTCAGCTGTAACTAAAAAAACTGCTGAGGGGCTCTTCAGAGCCTCACTTGCTTTGCTCTTTAGAAACTGCTGCCTGATTTCTAGTGTGAGCTGACTCACAGGGATGTCTTTAAGCAACTCTTATCCTATAGCTTAAGTGGTTTTTATTCCCAATATATTAATGAAGAGCTATCCTTTTTCCTGCTGGTCTTTATTTGCTGCACACTAACCAGACCTGTGTCTGTTAAGCTCCTTTTGTGAGAGGCTTTCCATTCCCTGGCTCATCCTTGCAGCCCCCTCCTGCCCCTCCATCGTGCTGCAGTCATCCTTCCTGCCTGACTCGTGTGGAGTTCATGGGGGCATGAGGCATGGCTAGACCGACTGAACCGCTCATCATCACCATCATCTGCATTGAAATATTTACTACTCCCTACTGGATGTCCTTATCTCACTGGCAGCCCTGTCAAAGGTTATTTCTTTTTTAGCCCTGTCATTTTCACTGTTTGTCTGCTTTCTAAACCAATTTAGTGAACTAATGGAGAAAGGAAAAGGATTAGAAAAAGGGAAAGGAAGGAAGAGAGAGCAAAAGAAAGAAAAAGCTTTACTTAGAAAAGGGCATTAACCTGTGGCTAAGGAAATGCACAAACAACTGACAGCAGTAACCACTTCACCTGGGTCAGCACTGGCCAGGTTAGTTGGTCTGACTCTGCTCTCAGATACCTCAGTGGCATATTTCATTAGCAGTGTAAAGCTGCTTGCCTCTTGTTATCCTTTAAACCCACCAGAAAGCATGAGACAGTTTGTGCAGCTTTCATTGTAAATTTTGCTGTGAGCGTAGTTTGAGACTGAAGCGTATGTGTCCTCACAGTAAATGTACTTATAAGAGTAAATGAGTTGGACAGATACTGCTACATTACTTTGATACAAGCCTCATCAGTTTTTATAGAAGTTGCAGTTGCTCGGCATGTCTGAAAAGTTGACTGCTTATGTTAAAAAACTTTGCAACACGTATTGTGGTTTTCAAATATAATGTATTTCAGATAGACAGAAGTGTATGTGCTGGTGTTTTACAAGTACTGCCATGAATCATGAATTTATTAGATGGTTTCATATATTGTTAACCTACACTAAGTAACGTGGCTGTGCATTTTAATGACTTACATTTATCTAAGCATAGATAAACAAAGTCAAACATGATCCTAAAGTTATGGGCATCTTTACTTGTCTCACTAAGGGACATGAGACATGCTTTCAAGCTTTCTTTGTATGAGTCATCTTTATGTTTTGCCTTTATCTTCCCCCGAAACTTCATTGTTTTCATCAGAGTAGGTAAAACTGGCAATTTTAGATAACATACTATTGTTGTTTTTCAACTGTGATTACAAATTATCCATGTGGTTTGGCATGATTTGCATTAGCCAAAATTTTCTGCCAAAATATTAACACCCTTACCTGCACCTGCATGAGGCTGCTGGTATTTAGGAAATGATGGGATACAGTTATTACAATATTCTTTTTCCTTTTCCTTTCACGCCCCCCCCCCCTTGTTATTGTCCTAAAGGTTTGTAAGGTTGTGGACTCTTACTGCTGAGAGTATAATATCCCAGTTCTGTCATCCTTTGCAGAAAAGGATTCAATAGTGTAATTTAATGCATGTCTTTGATCCTCAATGGCATCTGAAATAGCACTTTGGAAAGTGACTTTTCAGCATAAGCATAGAAGCCCTAGAAGCCTGAACAGTATTTGCCTTGCTGCAAAGCTGCTAGAATTGCTGCTGGTCATTTCCAGGACCTTTGCTAAACAGGAGTAGGTGGGGACATTTAAGTCAGATAACATTCGAGAACTGAATTAGTGCCCTGTGTTGATTTCTCAGCCCGTTTCCCTTTCAGCCAGCAGTGTACACTTTCTGAGGGAAGCTGGTGTCCTGCTGCAATGCCTCTGCCCCATCCCTCAGCAGATTGGCTGTTGGAATGGCTGTGGCCAGGGTGCGTGCCTAGCAGGAGGCCTTGGGGTATGGACACAAGTGCAACATGGATAGATCTGGTGTTTAGAAAGTTTGGAGCACCTCCACATTTTGAATTTGTGTTAGTGTTTGGGAAATGTAAGCTTCATCCAAATGCTTGTGTGTAGCAAGTCTTTAATCTCTACCAGTTAGCATATGGTATTGACAGGTGAATTTAGATAGGCCAGTTAAGGAAGACCCTTGCCATACTGCCAGGAGCTCCTGCCCCCTGCACCGCCCATGGAATTGTCATCTGCCCACCCCAGGCAAAGCAAAGTAGGTTCATTTGAACCCTTACAGGAAAACCCATCTCCTAGTGGGAGCTGGAGCTAGGCTGCCAGCCTTTGGCGTCATGCCCACTGACACACTCCATTCTCCTGACTCTGCATTGGGCTGATCCTCTCTGGTGGAGCGGCATTAACATCCAAAATTGCCACAGCCACTTGCAAAGCAATCATGTGTTAACATGTTAGGTTCCACAGGTGTAGCTCTGTTTTTTCAGCCCGTAAGCTCCAGCTGTACCAGTGTGCATTTTAATACACTAATAGATGGCCACTGTATCAATAAAAAAGATCTATTTTCAGAACTATTTAGAGATTTGAAAGAGCTAGCCTGTCCAAAAAAAAAAAAGTTTAAAAATACAACTAAGGCAGTTTAATAAAGGAAAATGTAACATAGCTGTAAAAATAAAATCTGTTCCACGCTGAAGCGTCTGGAATGAGGATTTGGCTGACTTGTAGTCACAGCTCTGCTGTTTGGCTTCTATGTGCAAACTTTAAAATAGCTACCCAGCCCTGGGTAATGAAGAACAGGACCATGCCCCTCGCCACTCAGCAGACTGGGTGTATCTTTTTTCTCTCTGGTCTTCTATATATCTCAATCTAACAGGAAACATGTATGATGTTTCTCCTCATCTGGTGCTTCTCCATAGCAGAGGCTGCTTTCTGTCAGTACTGGTTCATGTCACATGTTCCTTCTGCAATTTTTTAGACTTCCCAATTATCATTCCTTCTTTTCCCCTCACCCCCAGTTGTGAAGTGAATTTAGAAACTCTGGATGACAGCAAGTTCAAGGCATGAGCCACTTCTCATTTTCCTCATTCTTGTAATTTTTTTCCTTAAAGCCATAATCTGCACATTGCTACTATCAGAAACTTTGCTTCAGAATCCAATCTGATTTTTTCCTTCTCATTTAGCAGTTTAGCAACTTTGTTCAGTTTATCAAAAAGGACTCCTAGTCTTTCCTGTGCCCAAATATATTCTGTATTGGTTTGTGATGATTTTTTTTCTTTTAGAATGTTTTTGTCAAGATATATAGAAGACAGGAAAATCATAAATACTGCTTCTGTAATAATCCAGAACATATTTGAGTAGATTCATCAAATACGATGAATATTCTGGAAAATGACTGAAATACTTAGAAGTTGTCAAAACAGTATTTAATTTGTCCAGTTTTATGAGACTGACTAAACTCTACTATTTTCATTCTTCCCTGGCACCTGCAGGCTACCAGCTGCAATGTCACAGCACAGTAGTATCAGAGATACAACAAAATAATCTCATTTTTCCATATATCCTTTCTGTAAGCAGCAGAGGGTCATGTAAACAATGAAATTGCTCTGTCCTCTGAGATTATTTATATTCTTTAGCTTGGAGCTGTTTTTCCCTTTTCTTCAGAGTTTGTATACTGTGCTGTGTCAGGAAACGGGCAGGTTTCTGGGCTGTTCCAGCACAATGGAAAAAGCTCTCTTTGTATCTGGAGCAGGAAAATACTCTATGCCGTGTCACTCAAGCATAGCAACAAGTAAGAGATGGTAAACAAAAGTTAGAGCAGTGGGGAATCAGTTCACATAGTAATGTTTTTTTGGTTTGTTCTAAGTTGCAACATAAACTTTCTGTCCATTTTTAAATCTCTGCCTTGGGTTGTCTCCAAATGAAGTGAGCTCACTCCGGAGGCTTTTCCCTAGCAAATACAAAATGTAGTGTGCGATTGCTCTGCTGTCTTGGTGCTACTGGACTGGGAGCAGAATGGATGGGTGTTTTACATAAAGGCCATCGCAGTAGGTTGACCTAAAGGAGCGTGAAAGGAAAATGCAGCAGCTGAAGATGTACCTGCTTACTGCGAGGGGCTTGGACTAGATGACTTTTAAAGGTCCCGTCCACCCTAAACCGTTCTATGATTCTATAAAACTGTTGGGTTTGTTCTGCTCTCAGTGAGGGCAGAACAACAATGTCAAAGGTAGGATTGCCTTGGGAAAATCCTGTCACCGTCAACTTCATTCACGTGAACAAAATGACCCTATTAATTGCAACAAAGTTTGTTTTGCCGGGAAGTTCCTATTTATCTTTAAATACTTTATGTTCCCCTACCTGTTCTGCAGAACCTGCTATATATTTATTGAAGTAATATCTACATGTTTGGAATGATCATATATATTCTAGAGCTGCTATTTACAAATTCTTGACAGTCCATCAGTGGTTTCTCTTTCCATTCCTTTTAAAAGATACTGCACTATTCTATCTGTACCATACTATAGTATATATACTATACTAACTGCTGTTCTATAGTTTGAATCACTTACAGTTTCTTATATTCTGAGCTGGACACACAATACTAATATGTTAAAGGCATTTAGGCACCTAAAGATGCCAGCAGACAGGTGGCAGGGTCTTCGGTACTTCCCATGGGATTTGGGCATCCAAAGTCCTTAGGACTAGTAGTCTGTCTGCACTGCCAGGAAGAGACTTCCTATACATCTGGTCTTTAAATATTTGCAGACTCATACACCTATGTGTTAAACTCTGTGGATGTGACTTACAAACATGAAGTTAGGTGTATGTAAATGCAAGCAATGCAGCAGCACATTATGAAAATTACACATAGATAAACATTAAAAGAGAATTAATTTGCTTTACCATAAAGACCTGATGAAAATTTTACAAGACTTTGTTCTTATCAATTCACTAAGTACCCTCAACATGAACCCATGACTGTGGGGATTATTGTAACAGCAGGAAAAACATTTGTGAACTGTCATCCCTTTAGTAGTTCCCAGGAAAATCTGTCTTGGAATATCTCCTAATTATGTGTGCTGGGGGAGGAGGCTTGGATCAGGATTACCATTTATATTGGCCTAAATCTTTGCTCTTTTCACTTGTATACTGACAACACCTTATGGGTGGAAGAGCATTGTTCATGAGCATAGAGACATTTCATGTGTTTAGATTTAGGCTATTTAAAGCTCACAAGACATTACAAAGATTAACACAACTATGGAAGTAAGGTTGTTTAGAAATATTTAGTTTTAAACCCTCCATTATGGTTTCAGAAGTATACAGAAGGTTTGAATATTTTTTTCTCTGAAAAGTGTCTAGGGTTTTTTATATAAGAATATTGGTGGGTTTATGTCACTTAGAAAGTGAATGGTACAGATTACTTTCTAAAAATAAAATGTGCAATCTGGATTTTGTGGTATCCAAGGCATAAAGCAGTCACTAGCTATAGCTCCAGATACTACTGACACACACATACTTCCCCTATTCTTTTTTTACCTGATGTATCTGTAACTCTACAAAAAATAATCACTAGAAAGAGGAGTATAGTCATTCTCTAGCAGAAAACCAGTACTACTCAGTTCAGTCAGGTGCGTTGTCTGTAACTGCTCATTGCTCAGTGGTTCAGTGAAAAGTGTGAAAAACCCTCAAAGCACTTTGCTCACACAGTAATATACTGGAGAGGAAATTCCCTCCTAACCACAAATAACAATCAGATTATGTGTTGAGGCATGAGCAGTAATAGCCTTTGCAATGGTAACTTAGGTGGTGCCATGACTAGTATGTTTTCTAATTCTTTTTTAATTTTCCTAAATTACCTTCTAATATTCCTACACTATATTCTTAGATGTCTTTAATTTTTTGGCATAGGAAGCATCTACTTCCTTTTAACTTTTGCTAAATGTGTGGAGTTTGTGCTTGTGTTCTTTTCTTACTATGGAAAAGATAAGCCAGACCACTTTTATTATAATCATCTTCCTTACAAAATGACCTGTCACATCTTATTTTGTCTTTTTTTTTTCCAGAAGAAATAAGCTTAGATTTCAACCATTCCTTAAATGGCAAATGTTTGACTGTGCTGCTAATGATTTCTTGTCCTTTTCAATGTTTTCTACTCCTATTTTTTTTTTTATTTAAGACAAAGTGAGAAAAATTGAACTTCAGACATAGTAATACCCAATCATCAGTTTATTAAACAGCATCTGATTAAATCAGAGATTGACTGAAATCCAAATCAGTAAAGAGTCTTTGTACATCTGTGTCAAAGGGATGTAATTTGCACTCATGAGGGAAAAGATTCTTGTCACTACCCTTAACTGTTCCTAATTTTTATTATTCCTCAAAAGGGGCTTCTAGAACATACAAAATTCAGTTTTACCACAAAATGGAAGCAAAGCTGGAAAAAAACACACGTGGCATTTTGATATTTTTTTTTACATGAATCTTATAAAAGGTTTTTTAAAAGTTTGTGCACTTCTGCTCGAGAAATACAGGGCTCCTATTAGCTTTACCTTAACCATCGTTAAAGTACTTGAGAAAATAGATGAGTGATGGATGCTACAAATGCAAAAGGTTACAATTCATTTCCCTTCCAATAAACATGTGTAATTTAAAATAGTGCCAGTGGAGGTTTCCTATGTCCATTACCTCAGAGAGAAGACAGGTAATTTAATGCATACACATAATAAATCTTTGTGTGAACCTAGACCAAAATAAGTCATCAGTGTTAAATGTTTAACAATGTGAGGTATTTAAATAAAGCTATTAGTTGTTTCTCATATATAAAATATAGACTCCTAGCTTAATTTAAATTAATTACAAGATATAAAGTAAACTGTTTTACTTTCAAAATACACTCCAGTCATTTACATTCATTACGTATATTTCCTTTGTTTCATGCAGGTTTTGCCTAGCCAATGCACAAATGTCCTTAATCACGTTGGATCTTTTGAACAAAGTAAATACAACACTTCTGGGCTTAACTAATTCTACTGGATATACTTTCTCACTAATAGAACTGTATATATTTAAGGGAAAAATAATTAAAACTAGAAAAACAATAAATAGAGACATCACATTTTACCTGTATTCCTACACTTAATTCTCTAATCTCATCATAATTTAATCTAATATTCATTATTCTCAGTTAGTACAAATAGCTCAAATCTCAGCTGGAATAAACTGGCATTAGTGCCACTGAATTTTTGTACACCAGATTTTTCATTTAGACTTTGTTCCATTTTACTAAGTGGGGGTTTTTGGTTGGATTTTTTTTTTTCCTTTGTACCTTTTTTAACATGAAAGCAAGGACAGATTTTTAAATTTCTTGCCATATATTTCTAACTGCCTATGAACCACCTTCAGGACCTGATTAGCACAGCTATTTTTAAAGCTGCTTCTTCCTGTTCTTAAAATACAATTATTTTTGCCTCACCATAGAAATCACACTGTTCCACATTCTTTAAGCTCCTGAAAAGAAGCCTGCTACATTTGGCTCTGTAACAGATTCACAACAAGAATGTACAGTCAGTTCTGAAAAGCAGAATTTATAATCCTGCATATAAGTACGTTAGCTATTAAATCATTTAGTCTCTCACTTTCTTGAGTGAGATTTCAGAAATTAGTATTCCTGAGTTGTTCAGATTCTGCCTTCAGAGGTGATTTACACTACTGCAAGTCATCTCTCTCTTATTTTGCATGGCTAATTTTCTATATTATTCAGCAGGGGAGGAGGAAACGGTTGTTTGTTTTTTACAGTTTTGCAGATCTATCAAAGGCAACAAATAAAACAAATTATATGCAGTGTGTGTTTCAGAATCCCTATTTTCACAGCAAATTAAGTTCAGGTGCATTAACTGGAGTAGCAGACAGTTTCTTAAATAGCAGAATGTGTGGTGTAATTGTCTCAAATTTAAGGATGGGCTGTACTGTAAGATTTCACATTCATATGGGATACAGAAGTAGAGCTCTGATTAGTAACTTGTTTGTAGTATTTTCCATCTGTACAAGGCTTAGAAAAAAGGCCCTTCTACAGAATGGAACATTTGCAATTTTAAGATTAATTAGATTTCAGAAAATTCTCAAGGGCGGGAATCCTCATCACTTGAGTCTTTATAATATTGAATCGAATAATATG
>NW_010339788.1:6723-7066 GCF_000700745.2 Antrostomus carolinensis | reverse complement strand
CAGCCGGTGTCTCCCAGCCCAGGACACTGGGGACACAGCAGGGGACACAGAGGTACTTGCATAGGTGACACAGCACCTCGAGCAGCGGGGATGTGATGGCACTGCCAGAGGGGACACAACAGGCTCCTGGTCACCCACTGAGGTCCTACAGGTCCAGGCTGGGGTGGGCAAAGCCCCTGGGGGCCGGTGGTGACAGGGCAGGACGGGGACAGAGGGACAGGGAGGCGTGGGAGTGCATAGATGGGGTCTTGGCCTTGGTGAGCAGCTTTGGAAACCTTTGGCTGGGAGGGCAGGAGAGCTCTTCACGGACACAGTTCTTGTCACATCAGGAGGTGGCAGGTTG
>NW_010339788.1:6129-6347 GCF_000700745.2 Antrostomus carolinensis | reverse complement strand
CCCCGATATCTTCGGGGGCTGCTGCTCCTGGGTTCAGCGCTCGTCCCGTTGAGCAGAGCAGGTTGGAGTCTCCAAGGCTGGGGAGGAGAAGGGACAAGGCATCGCTTTGCACAAATAGCCCTTAGAAAGAACCGCCGAGCTGCTCCCGAGCCCGCGGGGAGGGACGGGGCCGTCCTCCCCCTCCAGGAACCCGCGGGAAGGACCGAGGTTAACGGAGG
>NW_010339788.1:5765-6048 GCF_000700745.2 Antrostomus carolinensis | reverse complement strand
ACCCCATCCCAGAGCTCCACCACGCCGGCGCTGAGCCACTGGGTGCAGCAAGTGTCTACCTCGGATGGCCCCGTTGAGAAAAGTCATGGTCCAGCAGCGCCCCAGATGTGGCTTTCAGCAGCTGAATGCAACTTGTGTCAGTTTGGAACAGGAAAGATTTAAAATATATATAATATATACTTTTATTATTCACCCGTTAACTCCATTATATGCCAATCATGAGCTAGTTTCAGCAGTTACATTCCCTTGATCACGTCTTTACCAGGATGCAAATTAAACCAAA
>NW_010339788.1:3325-5528 GCF_000700745.2 Antrostomus carolinensis | reverse complement strand
CAAGGGAGATGGTCGGTCAAGATCTGCCCCCGACCCGGCTCCGCGCGGATGCGGCTCCCAAGCCCTCGCCGCGCTGGCCAGGAGGGCTCAGTGCTGTCCTTGTGTGTCTCCCCATCAGCTCCGGGGTATCTGAGAGCAGGGAGAGCCCTGGGTGTGCAGCCAAACGGGCACACAGACCCTGCCCAGCTCCCATCTGGGGTCCATGTCTGGGGTGTGACAAGCCCAGGCAGTCTGCGAGCCAGCCTTGATTTAGGAGCCAAGGTTGTTTCTGGGCTAATAACAACAGATTTGGGAGAAGCTGCTTCCCAAGAGCCTGGTACCAGGACAGGCCCCTCTGGTGTCTCCAGCAAGTGTGGCCAGTCCCAGGCTCCCACTCCCTGGAGCCACGGGCAGCCCCACCGCAGGGTACGGCCGGGGAGCAGCTCCCAGCACCAGGATCTCCAGCCCACCAGCTCTCCCAGCAAGAAAAGGGATTGCTGAAACCTGGGGACAACCTCCTGGAGCTTCCTGAAAGGCTCAGCAGAGCCAGGCTGGTTTAAGGTGGGTGGGTTTGTACCCACAGAGACAGACCTGGCTTCACACGCTCTGCCAGTGGAACCAAAGCCTCGTTACTGCTCTGAAGGTGTTAATGAGCTGCACAGCCAGGCAGCTTCTGGTTCTCAAGCACCATCCTCTCCAAGGTGGCTGTGGACCAGGTGCTGAGCCACATCTTCAAAGTGGAGACATGGTAGCTGCCTAAAAAGGGCCCAGGGCAGGCAGATGGGGTGTCTCCAGCTGCAGTGCTTGGAGCAGCTGGGTGGGGAGCGAGCTGCTGGCCGTTGGGACGAGGTGACACCTCTGTGATCCTGTGGCTCAGCCCCTCTGCACATCCTATAAGCCACCGCGCTGGCAGAGCTCCCTGTTGTCACCAGGTCCTGCTCAACAGCGACCCAACAGCTCTCAAGCTCATCTGTTCTCTCTAGAGGGGCTCTTGTTTGTCTCACCCCCCCAGAACCGGCTGACACACGGGCTGTAGGGCTGGGTGGTGACATCTGGGTCCTGTGTGGGCTCATGGGGCACAGCAACCACCTCCCGGTGTCACATCTGTCACCCTGCAGCCCTCTGCCTGTCTCCTCTCTGTACCTCCTTCCACAGAGGGAAGAGGTTGTCCGTGCAGACACGTGTGAGGTTGAGGACTCTGAACCTGCACTAGTCTGAGAGTAAAAAGCTCCTGGGGAGAGAAGCAGCGAGCGCTTTTCCCCAGAGACACCCTCTGCCGGCACAGCGGGGAGGGCACGGAGGAGCCTGACAGCCTGGCAACACCAACACGTCTGTGGCAAGATCCCTTCCTTCCCCTGAGCCACAGAACCCCACCACCCCAAAGCACTGACCTTCTCTGGTGCCATGCTGGGACATTTCCAATTGTACAGGTAATACTGCAGGTTCCCGTCCCCAATCCCAAACTTCAGCTTCTCCAGGAAGGTTTTGTTTTCCATGAGATCCAGTGCATTGAAGACGTCGAATCCTTTCTGCACAAGCAAAAGACAAAGTCATCAGCTCCTCCTGCTTATCTGCTGGGTGATTCAGCCCATCCATGAGTTGCCTGCCCAGCTTTGCACCCCCAGAAGAAGAGACCGAGGTCACTGGGGACGAACTTGACACTGACAAACCCCCCTCAGTTGAAGCACGATGGACACGCAGCAATTACCAGTCACTGTAATCCATGTGGAGACACCCTGAGCTCAGCCCACCACCAGCTGGAAGGTCCAGGCTACCCCTGCACCCCTCTCCTGCAGGGCAGGTCCTTTGGGATTTGGGTTTGTAGAGACCTGGGTACAAGCCCTGCCCCATGCTTGGCTCTCCTCACAAACCCAGGGACAGCCCGGTGTCCGGTGAGCTGCCCGGTGTCCGGTGAGCTGCCCGGTGCCCGGGGAGCTGCCCTGGCCCCACCACCACTCACCGACTTGGCGAGTATGAGAGCATCGCTCATGAGGTCGATGAGAGGCGTCTTGGTGTGAACGTTGTAGAAGGAGTAAGCAGCTTTCAGGCTTTTGTGAGTCGGGTGGTTCATGATGGTGGAGGGCAGCGTGTAGAAGCTCAGGAAGTCTGTCACCTCCCCCGGGGCGCTCTGGAAGCCAGAATCAGAGAATTGTTTGGTTGGAAAAGACCTTTGAGATCATTGAGTCCAACCATACCTGTCCACTGCTAAACCAGATCTCTGAGC
>NW_010339788.1:2798-3072 GCF_000700745.2 Antrostomus carolinensis | reverse complement strand
TCATTTCACTTGTTCCTTGGTTGAACAGACCCACCCCCACCTCTCTCCACCCTCCTTTCAGGGAGTTGTAGACACTGAGAAGGTCTCCCCTCAGCAAGAAGTGACACCACAAAATGTCAGAGCCAGGATAAAGCCCAGCTGGAGCCTTAGAGGGGCTGTGCTAGTCTGAGCAATGAGTGAGCTCCTCCTCCTGTGAGGAGACTTGGAGCAGCCCAGGATGGAGATGCATCCTCCAGCAGATCAAACCTCCTACCCTGGAAGAGCATCTCACTGC
>NW_010339788.1:0-2761 GCF_000700745.2 Antrostomus carolinensis | reverse complement strand
TCTTCCAGTGGAGAGAGAAGCCCAGGAAAACACCCTCCCATCTTTCTCCTGCCCCCTCACCTCTACCACGAAGGTGTCGATGATGTTCTCCTGAGGTAAGAACCAGTGCTCCACCTCCTCTCGGCTCATGACGGGTGTCAGGTGGAATTGCTTCAGGTACTCGGTCAAGAGCTTGTGCACTGCAGAGATATCTCGATGCTCCATTGGCCTCAAGCTGGGAGTCTTGGGAGTCTACAGAAAGGGGGACAAAGCATTTGCGTTGCTTGCATGGTGGCTTTTATCACCCAAGGGCTCTCTGACAAGGGGCACGGAGACACCCTCTGCTTAGACCAACCCATTTTCAGTCCCACAACCCAGTTTCCCCCCCCTCTCACAGTGCTTGGAAGAAGAATGGGTGTGATCAGATGGCAACGACTGCAGAGAAGTACATCAGGTCCCAAAGCCCTACATGAGAGTTCAAGTCCCACTGGAAGTGGCCTCCTACCCACTCATGACACAAGATCTCTGCTTGCCTCCAGGTCTCTGCTCCCGCTTGCAGCGGGGACGGGCTGGGAGATGAACCCCAGGCACCTCAAGGAACCACCTGATGCTATTTTCAGTTGGATTTGATTTCTAATCTAAGGCTGGGCTCACTCAGCAAAGCCCAGACCAAGCAGCTTCTGGGTTTCTACATAAAAATTGGTACAAAAGAGCAGCTGGTGGCTTTGCTGCAGCAGGAGGCAGGAGCCGTGTGCTGCCCAGCGCTCACCGACCGCAACGAGCGGCTCTGACTGACGGGAAGAAGCCAACAAACAAGGTCAGGGAAGGTGGTGGCAATTTTAATGCTTTGTTTGTCTTGTCTCTCATCTCCAGCTGGGGAACTTCCCCAGGCAGGACAACTTGCAGTGACAGAACTGATCAGTTTGACTGAAAAATGAGAGACTAAACCCAATTCAAGGTCACTCCGAGGCTGTGTTTGGACAGATGAAGGCTGTCATATCTGTGTTCTCGTTTTACCAGGAGGACAAGATGTGACTCACCACGAAACAAAAGCTCACAGGGTCCTCAGGCTGCAAGAATTTGCCCTTAAAACGCAGGTACTCAGGCAAAAATAAATAAAGATTAAATAAAGCACAGTGGCTTGACAGAGTCATTTACTACACGAAACAAAGCCCAGTTCTCCAGGCAGAGGACTTGACCTCGGCCGAGATGTTTGTGTCTCTAGTTCCCAGCCTCGCCCCTCGCTCAGCGAGGAGCAATCCGTCAGCTCTGCCTCCTCTGCGGCTGGCACCCACCTCGGGCAACCGGTAAAGCTTCATGGTACGTTGCATAGTCATGTTCCTGCTCAGGTGGGAAAATTTGACCTCGATGAGCTTCCGAGGATTCAGGGACCGGTGCCAGTACCTGCAGAAACACACTTGCAGTGGGAGACTTGTTGTTGGCCAGCGGGATGGGGCCACACGGGCACGAGGTTCTCGTGACTGCCATGAGAGGGCAAGCGAGAACATCACGTTGGCTTGTCAGAGGCCAGCAGCTCCCCCAGAGAAAAACAAGGGTGGCTGGAAGGGCTTGTGCTGCACAAAGTCTCCTGTCTTTTGATGTACGGGCAGCTTAAGCAAAGCTACTGGATTTAATCCTGGAAGGACGGTGTGGGGAGGAGAAACCTAAGGCTGGAATTGATCTCTGCTGTCCCAGGGAATCCCACACACGCTACATGTCACAGAAGGGATCCCAGCAAGGGAAGGTCTACAGATCAAAATCGCTTTGGAGAAGCACAGGCACTCACCTGCAAGTCCCCACAGGCTTTGGCAGCACCACTCCTGCAGTGTAAACAGCCTGGAAGATCCCCTCCAGATGAACCCGCCGCGTGATCTCGCGGATCAGAACTGGAGCCACCCGTTTCGAGCGCAGTTTTTTGTGGACGCACAGGAAGTTGATCTCTACCATCTTCTTCTCTCTTGGGAAAGACACAATGCAGAGCATGAGACCCGACTGTCCTGACCTGGGAGGATTGGTCCAACACCCTGGGCAATTTACCTCCAACCCTTTCAGGAGAAAGAGTCAAAGCCTTGGGGAAGGCCGAGGGGCAAGAGCTGAGTTTGGAGAATTCTCCTTTAAGCTGTTACCCAAAGTCTTCCCAGGAAAATCCATCCAGCTCTGGAGGGTTTCTGTAGGTCAGAGCTCTAAGCTGATCTTGCTTGTTGGGGAAAACAGCTTTCGGGGCTTCTAACTACAAGATGTCCTTGCACAGAACTTCACTGCCCACCTTAAACATCCCCCACCCGCTCCTCCAAGCAGTGAAGCATCTCCACAGATGAACGGTGTAGGTTGGTGAGTGAGAACAACTCAGCCAGACCTCCTCAGTGCTGCCAGGAAGCCCCACGTGCCATCAAGGGGAAGGGTGAAAATGCAGCTGAGCAGCACTCACGTGTCATAGATGTGGATAGTGGCTGGAATCGCGCTGATAAATCCAACCAGCTTCTTGCTGGAGACAACCCTGACTCCACAGTGCCACTGGGGCAACCAGCCTGGAGGACGCAGAGCCCTGGAGAGGAGAAACACTTCAGAAATCAGGTCCCATCAAAAGTCCCCTGTGTAGCTGCTCCTGCTTCCCACCTCCCCATGGGGCGTCCTGAGTCCTGCTCCTACTGTGCAACACAGCTGTGGATTCACAGGCAGGAGGATGAGGGTGACAGTGATGGGACAAAAACAGGACCACTGGGATCCAGGGTAATCACAGAATGGCCTCAACTGGGAAAGACCTTTGAGATCATCGAGTCCA
>NW_010339787.1:24234-24485 GCF_000700745.2 Antrostomus carolinensis | reverse complement strand
TCCCCAGCCTGAGGTTGACTTGGCGCCGTGTCAGCTGCCCCTGCCTCGTACCATGGACCACCTGCAGGGCTCCCAGTTGCCAGCCAACCTCTTACTGGGCACCAGTGTCATGGGCCAAGAGCAGCAAAGGGGAGGTGGGCAAGGAAGCTCTTCCCAACCCCAACTGCCAACCACCCGTGCTGAGGAGCCGTGGCCGTGCAGAGCTCCTGGGGAGATGAGAGGCTCGCGGGGTAAATTGCATTTCCCCTGAT
>NW_010339787.1:20286-24211 GCF_000700745.2 Antrostomus carolinensis | reverse complement strand
GATAATGGCATTGCCCATTATGTTGGGCAGAGTTCTGTGTAAACCCTGCGGTCAGTCATAAGTCAGCTTCCAGCAGGTGAGGAAAAGAAAAGGTTTTCTCTGCAAGCAGGCTAATTCCATAGTTTTTTCTCAGAAAGTTTAAGGACCTTCTTTTCATCTTCCTGCCTCCGCTTTTTTTGCTGATGCCTCTTGCAATGCGGGCTGGAGCAGTCACTAATCTGACGAGTTGCATTAGCTGTAATGTGGATCTGAGCTCTGGAGTGGAGACAGGGCTTGCTGTTCTGTGCTCTGAACTGCTGCTTCGAAAGCACGTTAGACCTCTGAGTGCTGTGCTGCGGGTGCTGGAACCCCCCTTGGACGTGGCAGTCCAAGCAGACCTGCTGTTACCCCCACCGATGTGCTTTTGTCCCCTGAGTGGAGGAGGAGATAGACACGATGAGGTGCCTGTGGCTTGGCTGAGGTGCCAGATGGTGAGGCTTTCTGCAGCAGGGTAGCTGGAGTTAACGGGCGCTTGCTGTGCAGAGCTACACGTTGTGGGGTAAAGGGAAGGGGTTTGTTTCCAGGAGGTTGGGAGGAATCAACAGATGGACAGGGCTTTTGGGGCAGAAGGGTTTTGCCCACCTCGTGTCCTCACTTGCTTACCCAGTGTTTTCTATCACACCCTTCTGTATCTCCTCATGCACTTGTCTTAAGTAGGTGCTCCTGATGCCATTCCTTAGGAATCGCCACAGAATCCGTAATTCAGGTATTCACCTGTAATTGTTTGTGTGTCTTCTTCATGTGATCTCCAGAGAGAATGCAAGTTGTGGGAAGGGAAGTGCTGTGGGTTTTCGGACCAGGATGGGCAATGGCTCCTCTGGGCTGGAGATGTTCTCCACTGCCTTTCCTAATGTGTGGCTGAGAAGGCTTAATAAGAGTTAAAAGAGAATCACTTCAGTGACTCGCTCGTGGAAGGTCTCCAGGCAGCGTAGATGGGCAGCGCTCTGTTATTTTCTGCTTTTGAGATGCTGAGTAATTTTTGTGAGGATGGGAATGTTGACAGTAATGGGATGGGGTGCCCTGGCCTTGCAGACAGGGATGGATGGATGGAACCCAGCAGCGCTGCTGCGGCGGGTGCTTTGTCATCTTTGGTGGACTTGTGACTCCTTTTGGAAATGGGGTGATCTTCAGGTGGTGGGAAGAACTCTTACACCTGGCTTGTGGGAAAGAGAAGTTGGTATAAGTGAAGGTCCTTGACTGAGGTGCTGCTGGACTTCTGCTGTGAGCTAACAGGAGTTCCAGGGTGTTTGCAAACGGGCAGCAGCAGTGAGAGGCGTTGGGAGAGTGTGGTTTGTGAGGATGCTTTGTCATGGGTGGCTGGGAGGACTTCAGACCAGGGTCCTGAAAAGGATGTACCAGCTGGGTGGGGATTAACTGAGCTGTTCAGGAATTGAAGTGTTGGGGTGTTGGGGGTGGAGGGTCCTGGGGGAGAAAGTGGCAGTCGGAGGAAGTGTTGAAGTGTGGTGGGTATGAGCAAAGAGCTGTTTGGGGAAGGGTGGGAGCAGATTTGGGGAGTGTTGTCAAAAAATTGCTGGAGGCAGTTGCCTGATGAGATGAGCTGCATTTGGGGAGATGTGCAAGGGCGAGAGCCCTGTGTGGAGGGAGCTCTCAGAGAGGGTGATGCTGAGGGAGAAACCTGTCTGAAGATGCAGGTCTGAGTGAAGAGCCAGGACAGAAGTGTGCCCTGGGAAGGGACCCCCAGTGGGGAGGGCAGCGCTGAGCCGGCGGAGGCTGAGGACAGGAGATGGCTGGTGTGGAAGCTGAGATAGGGCCAGTGTCTCATCGTCAGATGTGTTGGTGAGGGGACTTGACAGCCATGACTTCGATGCAGTGAAGCTTGGTGATTTCAAGTGGCTGGGGCTGCAAGCAGTTGCTGTCAGGAGAATGGCAACACTGCAAGAGTTTGTGTACAGCCCCGTTGGAAGCGTGACTGTGTTAACGAAGCAAATGCTGTTTGCTGGTGAGCTGATGAGAGAAAGCTGAGGATCCTTGAATGTTCCCCCAGGGTTGCATTCAGAGGTTGTATTCCTTGTTGTGAAAGTACATGGCTTCTTGGGAAGGTGCTGCTGAAGCTGATGTTCGGTGTGGGTCTCGTGTACCGGGTTTGGTGGAGTGGGTGATGCCCTGAACCTTGTGTTGTGTGATGGGTTTCCTTGGGGCTTTTCAGCCAGCAGGAATTGGTTTGGTTTTGAGAGCACAAGTGAAAGTTAGGGTGTCTGTCTTGAGTGCATCACGTAACTGTCCTGGTAGCTGTTGGGTGACAAAAGCCAATAATCAATGCGGTTATTTCGTTTGTCAGATAGCTAAAGAATTCAAGCAGAGGAGAGTCTGTCCTTGATCTGCTTGTTACTGATAATGAGAAATGAAATGAGATGTGAGCGCCCCAAGCAAAGGGAGAACCAGTAGTCACCAGCACTGAAATCACAAGGTCACAGGGAGAAATGGTTCAGAGAGGAGGCACAATGAGGATTGAAATTCCAGCCTGGAAACTAGGGAGAAATTAGGAACACGATGAACGTGCTGGTTTTGGAGTCTCATTTCTTTGCACTTTGTGATTAGGAGGAGTGATTCTCAAGCAACTGTTACCATGTGCATCCAACAGGAGATTTTCCTCTCTAGTGTGGTTCCTTATTGACATTCTCCACTGCAGTATCTGAGCTAAACCCTCAGTGAAATAAATGGCAAACTGATTTTCTGTTGCTTGTGGTTATGGTTTTGTTGAATTATTATCGTGGCAGTTCATGGTTGTGCTGTGGGTTGTTTAGATAGAGGGGGGGTTATTTTACTGGTGAATAAAGTTGTTATTGCACAGTGAAGATCATAGAATCATAGACTGGTTTGGGTGGGAAGGGACCTTCAAGCTCATCCAGTTCCAACCCCCCTGCCAGCAGCAGGGACACCTTCCACTAGACCAGGTTGCTCAAAGCCTCATCCAACCTGGCCTTCAACACTTCCAGGGAGGGGGCATCTACAACTTCCTTGGGCAACCTGTTCCAGTGTCTGACCACCCTCACAGTGAAGAACTTCTTCCTAATATCTCATCTAAACCTCCCCTCTTTCAGCTTAAAGATGGGGTTTGTTGTTGCCCAGTGAAGATGGGGTTTGTTAGTGGAAGGTTTTGCAGTTTCTCTTTGATGCTCAGCCAGCTGGTTTCCTCTGGACTTCCTTTATCCATCCAGGAGCATTTAAGAGCGGCTGCTCAGACACAGTTTGCTCTGGGCTGTAGGATCCCCGCAGGAAGGCAGCTGTTCTGGCATTGGATGCAGGTGGTTGGAGACAGAGCCATTAATAACTTAGAAGGTTAAGCCAAAGCTTTAAAGTCCCCCCTCCAACTATCCGTGCCCATGGTGATCTAGAGCAAAGGGGTGACAAAGAGCTGCCTCCTCGCCAGGCTGCTGCTCCTGCGTTATTCCCAGCGATGGAAGAACAGAGATGGAGAAGGAATCTCGCGGTCGGGAAGTCGAGACCTTGGCCCTGCACGGCTTTACAGTCATAGAATCATAGAATGGTTTGGGTGGGAAGGGACCTGAAAGCTCATCCAGTCCCAACCCCCCTGCCAGCAGCAGGGACACCTTCCACTAGACCAGGTTGCTCAAAGCCTCATCCAACCTGGCCAAGAACACTTCCAGGGAGGAGCAGCCACAGCTTCCTTGGGCAACCTGTTCCAGTGTCTGACCACCCTCACAGTGAAGAACTTCTTCCTAATATCTCATCTAAACCTCCCCTCTTTCAGCTTAAACCCATTTCCCCTTGTTTTGTCAGTAACTGCCCTTATGAAAAGTCCTTCCCCAGCCTTCCTGGAGCCCCTTCAGGTACTGGGAGGCCGTTAGAAGATCTCCCCGGAGCCTTCTCTTCTCCAGGCTGAACAGCCCCAACTCTCTCAGCC
>NW_010339787.1:19856-20262 GCF_000700745.2 Antrostomus carolinensis | reverse complement strand
TCTCCAGCCCTCGCATCATCCTGGTGCCCTCCTCTGGACTTGTTCTAGCTGCTCCAGGTCTCTCTTGTGGTGGGGGCTCCAGAAGTGGACGCAAACCGATCACGCTCCACCTTGACAACCACTGACACGTTCCTGCTGCTGTTCTGGTGGGGAGGCTGCGCTATAGAACCTTCCAGACTTGAGACTTCATCTCTTCTAACTTCTGAAATAAGTGTTCATGGCTGGTTTAATCATTTTTTTGGTGTGCCTTTAGACACAAGAGGCTGCTGTGATCTGGTGGTGAGACATCAAAGGCACTGTGACCAGTTCCTTGTCTGGAAAAAGGAGACTGATTTTTTTTTTTCTTGTTTCCTAACAAATGAAACAAGTTAGTCACGAGTTTTACCCGCTCACCTTATTTTAGTGA
>NW_010339787.1:11666-19777 GCF_000700745.2 Antrostomus carolinensis | reverse complement strand
GTGCTTGTTGTTTCCAGGGTCTCTTCAGCTCGAGCCGCCCCGTCCTGTGGGCACTGACTCCAGGCAAAGCTGGGACCCACTGGGAGCTCGTCACCCTCTGAGCTCGTGATGCTCAGTGTCTCACTTCTCTTGTAGCCCTTGGGTGCCAACTGTTCTTGTGTTTCCTCTGAGGAACACTTTAACTCTCCTGGGAACTGAAATGGATTAAAAAACTGTCTTTGACCCCAACATCATGAGTTTGCGTCTCACTTCTCTTGTAGCCCTTGGGTGCCAATTGTTCTTGTGTTTCCTCTGAGGAACGCTTTAACACTCCTGGGAACTGAAATGGATTAAAAAGCTGTCTTTGATCCCAACATCATGAGTTTATTGAGACCTGGGCTGTGAGAGTGGATGAATGCTACTCCAGTTCTTGTATTTCCCTTGTACTGGGCACTGGTGAGGTCGCAGCTGGAGTGCTGGGTTCAGTGTTGGGCCCCTGAGTCCAAGAAGGACATGGAGGTGCTGGAGTGTGTCCAGAGAAGGGAACGGAGCTGGGGAAGGGTCTGGAGCACAAGTGTGCTGAGTTCCCTTGTGGCTGAGGGAACTGGGGGTGTTGAGCCTGGAGAAAAGGAGGCTGAGGGGAGACCTTGTGGCTCTGTGCAAGTCCAGGAGGGTGGAGAGAGGTGGGGGTGGGTCTGTTCAACCAAGGAGCAAGGGCCAGGACAAGAGGAAATGGGCTGAAGTTGTGTCCAGGGCAGTTGAGATGGGATGTGAGGAAGAATTTCTTTGCTGCAAGGGTTCTGAGGCATTGGAAGGGGTTGCCCAGGGCAGTGGTGGAGTCCCCATCCCTGGAGGGATTGAAGAGTCGTGTAGACATAGTGCTGAGTGACATGGGTTAGAGGTAGAATTGGTAGTGTTGGGTTTAGGGTTGGACTCTGTGATCTTAAAGGTCTTTTCCAACCACTGTGATTCTGTGATTCTATGATTCTCTGCAGCCATAAGGTCCTTGGAAGTAATTAGGTACGAGTGTGGACCCTACCAGGATTTGGAGAACAGGAGTCATCATCTCTCATCACGTGCTGGAGGGTAGTGATGGCAGACAGCTGTGCAGAGCTGTCCCCAGCTGCTGTGGTACGTTCCTGTGCATCTTCTGTGCCGTGGCTTTGCCAAAAGTGCTCTGCCATGAGCTTGGCAGTCCTGGCCACGTGCCCTGGAATGACTTGAATGACACCTTGTTTGGGAACCAAGCACCAAACATCCTAATTGTGTGGCTGAGGTTGTCAGGTGCTGTGGGAGCCCGGGAGCTGTGCATCTGTGCTGTTTGTCTAGCGGTCACTGTTTGGAACTTAAAAGATTTTTCAGGAATAATGAGAGCTTCTTGAGACATGGATAAATTATTTCCTCTCGTTGTTGTTGTTGTTGTTCAAAACTTTGAAAAATGAGTCATGGAAGAGGAAGAAGAGAAGAATTACTCATGAAAGTCAAAAGAAAACAAACTGAATAAAAGCAAAATATTTCAGAGATGTGGAAAATTTTGTTTGGAAGACACGGGGGTTTTGTTGCTTTTGATCTGTACAACTGCACGGCCAAGCCTGTGGTGACCAGGTGACAGGGTCTGATCCTGTTCCCTTTCAGGTCAGAGGGGTGCACAAGTAACACTTTTCACCGTAGGCTTAGGTAGTTTCTCTCCTAGATGCGAGGAAAGTCCTGTCCCTGTGTGGTCACCAGTCTCTGGTTAGCTAATGCCAGGGGCTTCTGGAAGCGGTATGGAAGTGCAGTGACCTGCAGAAGAACTGGCCCTGGGGAGAGTCCCATGGTCCTTGTCTGGTTCCTGCCCCAGCAGAGGAAGATCCATGGTCCCAACTGTTAGACTGTCCTCCTGAGTCAGTTGGACAGAAGCAATTACTGGTTCACACTCACTTTCAAGCCACTTAACCATTTTCAATCAGATTTGTCCCATGTGTGGAGGTTTCAAGGCCAAGTTGCTCAAGACATGGCAACCAGTTGATGGCTCCTGGTGCCCCGTATACCTGGCCACCGAGCCTGTGCAAGCTCCGTGATGGAGATCTGTGATGGGATCTGCCATGTTCTGGCCAAACAGGAGCGAGGGGAAGGCAGGGAATATTGCGAGGGAAGGGGTGGCGGGGCTGTGTGGGGACCAGGTGGGGTTGGGCTCAGCAGGGAGAGCCACAAATGGGGTGATGGGGCTGTAAGACATGGACTTCCCAGCTGTGGCTGAGCAGTGGGCTGCAGGGGCAGTGGACTATATCTTGCCAGGTATTTGTCTGTTCCTGTTTTCTGTATAAATATCTGACCTCTTTCTGGTCCCCGCGGTGTTCTTTATGCCAGTTGTGTCGTGAGACAGCTAATTATGCCTGATGTAGAAAAGTCTCTAATCTTGCTGGTTTATAAATATGTTTCTCTTCAGCTTAAGTGTCCTCTTGTTCAGATGCTCGCTGGAAGTTTTGGTTTTTAGAAATCCCACTCACCATTTTATGTGCCCATTTTGTATCTGCTCACATACGTGTTGCTTTGCCGTTAATATGCCTCATTCTTTAAATCTTTTCCTGCAATTAATTTTTTTAAAAAAACTTTGATCAACCTTTCTGCTCTTCTCTAACCCAGTTTGGTTTCTGTTACAAATAAATAGGTCTTTGTGATTGCAGTCTTGGGTGGTGTCCAGGTGGATTTGCATCGCTTTGGATAACTGATTTAAGATCAAGAGAACAGAGAATTTATATACAGAATCACAGGATGTTGGGGATTGGAAGGGACCTCGAAATATCGTCCAGTCCAACCCCCCTGCCAGAGCAGGAACCTAAATGAGATCACAAAGGAAGGTGTCCAGGTGGGTCTTGAATGTCTCCAGAGAAGGAGACTCCACACCCTCCCTGGGCAGCCTGTCCCAGGGCTCCAACACCCTCACTGGAAAGAAGTTTCTTCTCAAGTTGAAGCAGAACCTCCTGTGTTCCAGCTCACACCCATTGCCCCTTGTCCTACCATTGGGCATCACTGAGAAGAGCCTGGCTCCATCCTCCTGCCATTCACCCTTTACATATTGATAAACATTAATGAGGTCACCCCTCAGTCTCCTCTTCTCCAAGCTAAAGAGCCCCAGCTCCCTCAGCCTTTCCTCAGCAGGGAGATGCTCCACTCCCTTCATCATCTTGGTGGCTCTGTGCTGGACTCTCTCCAGCAGTTCCCTGTCCTTCCTGAACTGTGGGGCCCAGAACTGGACACAATATTCCAGATGTGGCCTCACCAGGGCAGAGTAGAGGGGTTTCACTTGCCCTGGTTTACTTTTCCTAAGGCAAATAAACTTTACAAGTTTAGGGGCATTAAATACAAGTTTAGCTTAAGCTGTTGCCTCCCTTTCCTCTCACTTTGCATGTTCAGCCACGTGTTGAGCGTTGCTGACAGCCCATGGAAATCACACAAAGATGACTGTACTTTATCACTGGGGTTTCTTCAGGGCTGTTACAACTTGGATTGCAGTTTGGACAGTTGCTCCCAGCCTGGGCTGTGGCTGTACCCTCCGGCTGATTGAGGAGGGAGCTGATGATCTGCCTTAGGTCGGGAAGTCACCGCATCGCCCTCCCCAGTGCTTGCGGTCACGGAGCCGTGTGGTGCCTGCAGCTCCAGGGACTGTGTTGGGTTTCTTGGGGATTGTGCAGGTGGCCACTTCATGATAGCTGGTGTTGACCTGGGTCCTGACACCTGAAATGTCATTGGTGGTTGGAACAGGCCTGGCCTGCAGGGAGGAATGTCTCTTTTGGAAGGAGATGCTATTTAGGAGGTGGTACCTTCCATTGAGAGCTGGCTGTAGGTTTGTGGTGATTTTGAATTATACCCACCACAGCAGAACAACCTAGAAAGAAAGAGACAGAAAGCCTGGTCAGGAGTGTAAGGGTTTCAGCTCTGAGGACTCTGCCTTCCAGCTGAATGCAGGTGATCAGAAGTGATGTGCCCAGATGTTGGGGCTCTGAGTGTTTGCAAGAGGTAGGTGGAGGGTCTGGAGCACATGTCTTATGAGGAGTTCATGGCTGAAGGAACTGGGGTTATTGAGGCTGGAGAAAAGGAGGCTGAGGGGAGACCTTGTGGCTCTGTGCAAGTCCCTTGGAGGAGGGTGGAGAGAGGTGGGGTGGGTCTGTTCAACCAAGGCCCAAGGGACAGGCCAAGAGGAAATGGGCTGAAGTTGTGGCCAGGGCAGTTGAGATGGGATGTGAGGAAGAATTTCTTTGCTGCAAGGGTTCTGAGGCATTGGAAGGGGTTGCCCAGGGCAGTGGTGGAGTCCCCATCCCTGGAGGGATTGAAGAGTCGTGTAGACACAGTGCTGAGGGACATGGGTTAGTCATAGGGGACTGGTCAGTGTTGGGTTCATGGTTGGACTCGATGAGCTTAAAGGGCTTTTCCAATCCAGGCCATGCTGGGATCCTGTGAAATGACCATCAGATCTGTGAGTCCATGAGGTGTGTTAGGATGCTGGGGAGGAGAGGAAGGTAGCTTGTTAGAGTCTTACAAGCTTTCTGGAATGCTGCTTGTGGTCTAATATCAATCAAGGATTAAGAAGGTCGGGTGGGATCTGATCAGGACAGTGCAATGGGAAGAAGTGTCAAAATCTACTTCAGTGCAAAGAAGAGATGGAGATTCCTTGAGGACCTGTGGAACAAGTCATCTCTCTATGATTATTAAAGCTGCCACCAGTTGGCATTATAAACTCTATTTTTAGTAATCCCAAACTATGGCTAGAAAAATTGGTCTGGCCTAAAATTTTCTCACTATGTTTAAAGTTTAATTTTTACCACAGTTCAAGCTTCACGTGTTCAGGCTTCTTCAGTGTCACCTGAAGGGATGAGCACCCTGGCCGAGGGGAGCACTTCATGCCTGGTGCTCATGTCCTGGGGCTCTGAGCATCGAGCTGACCTAGGACAGCCAGTCCCAGTCCCAGCCCCTTCCCCGAGCAGAGCAGGTAATGCACACGCACAAATATAGATAAAAGGTGTCCTGGCATCAGGGGTTCACCTCCAGGGTTGTCATATTTGGAGACAGGGTCGGCCACCAACACCTGTATCGCTGCTGAGGGCTCTTGGGGTGGTTGTTTGGGTCAGGCTCCCCTGGACATGTGCTGCATGGCACAGTCTCTTGGCACGCGCTTGAGCTGGGTGGTTTTCACAATCACTAGCAACAGCCGTTAACAAAACCCTTGATCCTCTGTTTCCCTTTCTAGCTGTATTTCCACGAGTGAGTTTATGACAGAGTTGTCTCTGTGTCTCCTTCAGGGCTGGGAGGGACTCGGAATTACTGGTGAAGCTTTTCCTTTGTACCAGGGTCAGGAATTTCTCCTTCTGTTCCTTCTTGTTTTGTCTACTGGGAAGGTCATTTTGAAAGAGATGGGAAGAAGCCAAGATGCGGCTGGTTGCTGTAGCCTGGTATGAGAATTATACAACCTCTTGGGACTGCTGTCTGTCATGAGTCCTGCTTTCTGCTGTGCTAAATTTCTTTACTTGAGGTTAGGACAGGATTTTTCCACTGAGATCTTACATGTTGCAGGTCAACAGCATGTGGTTTCTGAATTGTTGGAGCTACTAAATTGAAAATGTCCTGCTAAGGCCAGCTAACCCTTCTGGAAATCGAGGTGTTATGGACAAGAAATTCTCTGCTTAAGAATTTGGAGGAAAAAAAAAAAAAATCACAAAACAAAGGGAGGATTTAGAGGTGATGTCAGGCAGAACAGAAGCAGGATCTCGCTTTCTCTGCCACATATAAGGACAAAACTGACCTGAACTGTTGTGGTCCACTTGCCTTCAATTTTGCTTTCCATTCAGGTACGCTGGTGGAAAGATTTTCCTGGCTTACGATGAAACAAATCTCTCAAACTTTTTTGTACTTTCTTTTTTTTTTTCCTCTGCATAAATTCCTCTGCCAGGGAATACTCGTCGTCAGAACCCATGGGAACCTTCTTCTGATGTCAGCTTTTTTCAGTACCAGCTTTCTACAAAGGTGCTCATTATATGTGTAACACCATCCCGGTGAGATAATGAGATGCTGGAAGAACAACTGTATAAGATACAGAGTTTGTTTTAATGATAACACACAGGTGTGTGGTTTGTCCTCTTGTGCCTGTTTCCCACACAGGACTCTGCTCCCTTTGAGAATTCACGCTGAAGGTTTAAAGTGTCTGAAAGCCTTGAGGTCAAGATGACTATTTTCTGCCATGTTCTGGATTTTTCATTCTTTCTTCACCTGTGTGTTTTTAATGGAATTTCTTCTCTCCTTTTATTGAGAGAAGCATCAAAAGTGTTTCCTACGTCAACAACTTTGCGTTGAGTAACGTTGTCCTGTTATCTCTCTGAAAGAGGCCAAAGTGAGATTCTTCAGTGTGTGGATCAAATACCATTTGAAAGTCATATAGGTGCCCAGTGTGAGGTTGAGTTATTGCATGTTGCCAGAAAAATGATGGCATTTGTACTCGGTATCTGCGATGATACGTTGAGAATCCTTATCAGCTTATCACTGAAGGAGAGGAAACCTTGTTGACAAGTCAGAAGAACAAGATGCCATTGCAACTCTTGCTTCTGTAGCAAAATCCTCTGTCTCCTGCTTTCTTCTCGCTTACCCAGCATCTACAGCTGCCTCCTGGGCACAGCAGGGAAACACAAGGTTCCCAGAAGACTTTGTTGGGGTGGTTGCACTTGGCTTGTGTGTGTCACCTCAGTAGCTGGACCCAAGTATGGAAGAAACCATAGATGGTTGAGATTGACTAGGACAGCAGTTGTCCTTTATTTTCAGTCTTATTTCCAGCAGGTTGTTCAGGATGCCTCTGTCTCTTTCTTGCATCGAGCTTTTGGATGGACTTTTTCCTTTGAAGAAATGTTGTTTTTTCTCCTGAAGATACCTCCCTTTTATTTTTTTAATATTTTTTCCCTCAAACCTATGATTCTATTTGTTCTTCATCCACTGGATGTTCTTCTAGTGCTGCACTATTACAGATGCAAGTTCTTGGGGAAAAATGTAAAATCAGTCATCTTAATTTAACATTGAGAGTGTTTTTCAGAAGGTGTGTTTGCGGGGGTGGATTTATGCTCCTGAACTCTTTCTGAAGGTCTTTCTCCATTTCCTACGCTTTGCCTACATCTGAATTCTACAGCAGAGAGGAATTTTTCTCTAAATTGTGCGCTGCTCAACAGTATGTCTGAAAGCATAAAGAATTTAAAAAGCATCCTCATGAGTGGCTGGTGAACCAAGTACTCGCCAAAATAATAGCCAAGGTTATTCCCTCCTCAGGTTTCTTCTAGCAAGGTAGAGTTCTCCTTAATGCGGTGACATTTTCTGTTTGTTGACACAGGAAGAGCAGGACAAATACGAATGTCTCATCTCATCTACCACATGCTCCTCTACTTCCCGCATCTGTCAGATGCACTTTCAGGACAGTTGGGCACTGACAGCTAGCATTGCCTCTCTGTCTTAAATCAAATTACAGCGAGGTTTGCTTTAACTGCCCAATGTCTTCAGTCAAATTCCTGGCAGATGCTGTTGGCTGCTACCAAGCCATCTTCTTGTGGGCACAACCCATCCCATCCCTGGACCACGACTGAGCAATTAAACGGGTTTGCCTTTTATTTCAGTCCCATCTTCAGCCCATCCTCATTGTGAACCTGATGCCGGCTCCAGCTGCCTTAACCAAGCTGTGTGCCCATGGCAATCCCTGACCTGCTGTCACTCCAGAGCTGAATAGGTCTGCTCTGTTCTGCTATGACTTGCTTCTTGTCGTGGTTTAACCCCAGCCAGCAGCTAAGCACCAGAGAACCGCTTGTTCATTCCCCCAATGGGATCAGAGAATCCCAGAACTGCCTGGACTGGACAAGCCTTTTAAGATCATCGAGTCCAACCATGAACCCAACACTGACAAGTCCCCTATGACTAACCCATGTCCCTCAGCACTGTGTCTACACGACTCTTCAATCCCTCCAGGGATGGGGACTCCACCACTGCCCTGGGCAACCCCTTCCAATGCCTCAGAACCCTTTCAGCAAAGAAATTCTTGGGCACGTTCCTGTTTCACGTACCCTCGCAGCGAAAGCTGGTGGTCCCGGATGGACGGGCACTCTCCAGGATCTCTCTTTGCACAGCAG
>NW_010339787.1:0-11652 GCF_000700745.2 Antrostomus carolinensis | reverse complement strand
TCCCTACAGAGTGACTATTTTTTCCTCCCAAGCTGTTTTCCCAGCTCTAGAAGTTTTTCTTCTAAAGTTTCTTGTCCGTTGCGCTTGAGCTGTTTCTGTAAAGGGCAGAAAGTCTGATATTTTTTTTCCCCTCATCAGCTTTCTGTAGGGTTTCTCTGGCTGATCTGGCAGCCTTAGAAAGGAGAGGCTTAGGTGGAAGATGTGTTCTCCGGGGTCTTTACAAGCTCCTGCTGAGATGGTCACGGCTCCCTCAGGGCAAAGGTGCCTCTGACCAAGTGTGGTGGGTTTAGCCTGGTCGGCAGCTGCCGCTTGCTCCTCCCCCAGTGGGACAGGGAGAGAATGAGGAGGGTAAAAGTGAGAAAACTCACGGGTTGAGATAAAAACAATTTAGTAGTTGAAATACAATAATAATTAAAAGAATAATGCTAATAACAGTAATAATAGAATATGCAAATGAGTGATGCACCATGTAATTGCTCACCACTTGCTGACCGATGCTCAGCCTGTCCCCAGCCAGCCATCCCGGAGCAGAGACAGTCCTGGAAGAGCAAACCCCTCAGTGATCTGAAAGAATCCCAATGAATATACTGAAAATGACGTTATATGATATGGAGTATCCCACTGGCATATCCAAGTGCTAATTTGGGTTACTGATTTTAATATTCTGCCCCCTCCAGTCCTTTGCACCTGCAGACCAGCAAAAAACGAAATCCTGAGAACATTAGTATGCTATCGACGTTCTTCTCATAACAAATCCCATACTGAAGCCAAAACACAGCACGATTCTAGCTGCTAAGAAGAAAATTAACTCTATCCTAGCAAAACCAGGACACCGAGCGGGTCCTTAGGGACCAGAGGCAGCCAGCACAACCCAGAAGCAGTTGGTGGCTGGTCCTGGAGAGCCTCTGCCTACGTCCTTGGCTGCAGCGGTCCTTGTCCAGACTAACTGGAGGGCAGGGTCCCCCCGTTACTGGCAGAGCTGCCGTCGTGTTCAAAGCACCCCTGTGAGTCTCCTCTCTGGTCCAGGGGGAAGGTGAAGGCTGTCGGATGGGAGAGGGGCTGATTCATGGGTCAGAGTGCGGCTGGCTGAGGCACACAGCTACACCTGAGGTGGTTGTCTAGACTCCCTGTAGTCAGTGGTAAGAAATAGCTCTTCCAAAGTGCAATTCATCTCATCCTGAGTTAGACATTTAAAATAAGTCTGATGAATCACCCTCTGAAATAGCCTATTTCTCTGTTGACTAGCTCAGATATAGATAGCCTTTTAGCTGTGTCTTTTCATCTGTCTTGGCCATTAGCAGTGGCTCTTGCAAGCCATAGCAAGGGTTGGTTTGACTTCAGCGTCTACCTTCTGTCCAGGAAGGGTGCTCTGCTGTTGTCTTTAACGTCCTGCTGTGGGAGGTAATGAAAAGGGCAGCCATCAGTCTGACAGTCCTCACCTATCCTAGGTGGGTATTAACCAAAGTTATGGGTCTTCTGTTGGAACCACCAGAACGTTCCCCTCATGAATCATCGTCCTTTCCCGGCGCAAAGGCTGCTCCCCGTGCGGCCGAAGCCTCACGTTGCGAAGGGAGCGAGTGACAGATGTTCATGGCTTCCTCAGCGTACACAGCTTCATTTAAATAGTGAATTCTTTAATCTTTAAAGGGTGAAGTTAATTAACGACTGAACAAACCTACCGGTGGGTGTCTTTTGCATAAAGATCAGATGTGTTTCTATTCAAGGCTTTCCAGCTCGGGAGAGGGGAGACTGGCGCTTTAGCAGTTTGCTCCCAAGGTGGAGCTCTGTTGTTTGACTGTCTGGGACTCTGCTGGCACAGAGGCTTGCTAGATAATCTGAATCTTCAGCTTTGGGAAGAAGCATGCCAGCAGAAATCTCTGTGCCTGACAGTAACAGATTGCTTCGAATCCAGCCACATGTTTGTGGATTAAATATGGACCTTGGGTCTAACACCTGTAAGACACACCAGGAGCTGCCTCCCTTGGGCTCTCCAAACGATGCGTCACAGGCTCCTAAAACTAGAGGCATTGGTGTCACCCCAGCTGGGAATGGCTGGGGGGCATGAGGGATCATCCTTGCTGGGTTTGTTTCTTGTCTTGATTAAGAATGAGTAATGATCCACATTCTCTGCTCCACGTTTCAAGCGTGCTGTCAAATCCTGTCGGTGTATTACCATTTCCCTTTGATCCCCGGCTGCCTGGCAGAAGCAGCCGTTCCCTTCTCAGTGGCCTCATGATTGACACAGCTGAGTAAAATGTTGGGACAATTGTTAGGATTGGCTGCCTGCAGACTGGGCAAGAGGGGCTGCTGCCTGTCTTGGACTCTCCAGGAGAGACAAGTGTGCCCAAGTGCCAGCACGTTGGTTGCCAACTCCTGGGGGGCCTTTGGGAAGGAAGGTTTGAGGCCAAAATGGGTCTTGGGGAGAGCTCAGCTCTGATGTGGTGTAAAAGTGAAACCCAGGATGCAGATCTTGAATCCCATCCGTGGGAGACACAGAGAGATGTTCCAGCAGATTTTTAGGAGGTTGATGAGGAAAAGCTGTGTTATCACTTTCTGAAATATAAGTAATTGCAAGAATGATTTCTGTAACTTCTGTGTATTACCTCTAAGTACTGTTTAGTTAAATTTTAATTGTAAGAATAATTGCAGTTTCTTAGGAGCACAGGAGCTGCAGTTCAAGGCGGCTGCTTTAGGCTGCTGGAGCAGGTAACTCAAGAGATGCCTGGTGCTCCGTATGAGTTCGTACGCCCCAAGGACAAGGGGGACCTCCTCCGTGGAACCGCAGGGGAACATCTGGGGGCTGAGTGTGGGCCAGGAAGAGGCACCTGGGGAGCAGGTCTGTGGGGAGAGGCTTCAGCTTGGCACGGCTCCACACAGCACCCACTTTGATACAGATTTGGTAGGTGGCTTGTGGCTGTCAGCCCAGTGTCCAGCCCTCTCCTGACCTGCCCAGGGTCACTTTTTCAGAGCAGAGGTTGCGGGGTGAGGCTGGGTGCTGGTAGGAACTGGACCGGCTGTGATTTGCCTTCTGGCTCATCCAGAGAACAACTGGCCTTTAACTTGGTGAGAATTTTCTTTGCCCTGGTCCTCGGCTCTGTTCTGTGACCCTGGCACCTGGATCTGCTGACGGGAGTTTGGGGACACGTTTAGTTAAAGCTTCTGATCATCTCTGGTTTTGAACCCAGGGCTTTCTTGTTAATTGGCTGTCTGTGGTGAACATCAGCACGGGCGGTGCTGAGCGTTGAGTGTCTGCTTACCAACGGCGTGGTCCTTTCAGACCTCTATTTGTTAGATCCCACAGTTCATTTTTTTCCTTTCTGGTTTGGCTAGGTAGGGTCACCAGAAGAACTGATCCACGCTGCCCTTTGTAATAGACCAGTTTGCCCACTTAAAGCAGTTGTGGCCTCTGACTTGGAAGTAAAATAGTTCATTTGATTTATTTCAGTTCGCTCCCAAAGCTATAATTATGATAAAATAAATTATATTCACTTTAATTCTGCATAAGAGCATCCACTTATAAATATGATTTGCTGTGACTAATACATTTCATTTCAGATGGCTGATATAAATTAACTAATCTTTTCGCACGTCAGAGCCTTGACATTGTACTAGATTCTTTGTCGGTGACAGATAAAGGGGCTGTGCCTGGTGGTGCCACCTCGCTGGTCTGTGCAGAGTGCTCAGGCTGCTCACACATCTTTCACCAAGGGTTCTATTTATGAACGTTGGGACATACAAATAGTAAATGTAGTAGCAAACTTACTCTAGTTTAAAAGAAAAAACAAACTTCCCCTCTCTTTCTTTTAACATTTATTTAGGGTATTTCTGCATTTCCTGGCACTAACTTCTTCCTGCCTGTGTAATCCCATGCTTGGTCCTTGAGCATTGCTTTTCTCCATCCTCTGGGAAGAAGTTTCCTTGTAGTTCCCCTTCCTGGCTGAGATTCCTGTAGGCTGTGAATTGGTTACTCGACAGAGTTACGGGGCGTTCCTACAAATGCACCTAAACAAGATGGTACCTGTGTTCTCCGTGATAATGGAACTCGCTCTGGGTTTTGGGGGTGTTTCTGGTACTCCTTGGCTAGACTGTCCTATGAGTACAAGATGGACTTGCCTTGGCTGCAGACAAAGCTGGTAGAGTTGTATCTTCCTGCCAGACATATTGGCAAACAAATTTGGGGCTAAAATGGATTTTGTAGATGACCTCTAAACATGACCTGTTGGAATTTGGGGATGCCATTTTAGCAATACATAGTCTGTCTGTCTTTGGAAACTACTTAAATTAGTAAGACATTCAAGTCAAATGCATTTAGATGTGCACTGAGCTGGCAGCTGTCCCTATTTACCTGCCAGAATTAGAAAATGCTTCATTAATTCAAGTCAGCATCTTCTGTATGCTGCAGCTTGACCTTAGTAGTGTCCCAGTTTTCAACTATGGGGTCACACAGACCTATTATTAGAGGGAAAACTCAGGTGTGAGCTCGCCGGGCTGTGGTTGCTGTAGGATTGATGTGCACTGGGACATCTTGGCTTTCTGCTTGCCGAAGGAGCGCGTGTGCTGCGTTCACAGCGGAGCAGCTGGGGCACGGTGTGTTTGAATGCTTCTGTGCTCTTCAAGAGCCTGCTACTCATGGAATCCCAAGCTGGTTTGGGTTGGAAGGGACCTCAAAGCTCATCCAGTTCCAACTCTGGCTTTGGTAAACTGGGCCTGTGGGGCCACCATCAGTGGGCTGTAGGGTGCCAGGCTGTCAGTGTCCAGTCTCTCCCCATGGCCCGGGTGTGTCCCAGTGACTGAGCTCCGTGTGTGTGATTTTCTGCTCTGTTTGCAGCTGGTGCCTGTGTCCCACGCTTTCTCTCTCTCGTTTTCATTCATGCTTCGCAGTAGACGAGCAGCTTCGTGAACTGGGTAACTATTAATTTTTTTTCTCCTTTTCTTCACTCCTCTGCATCCTTTTTCACTTTTCTCCTTGCCTTGTCCTCCATGTGTGGGAGTTTCCAAGGGCTTTACAAGTTTACAGCTCTTTCCTTTTCTTTCCTTGATTCCTGTTTGCTGTCTACCCTGGGGGCACTGTACAAGAAGGGACCTTCCTTTCCCATCCTGCTAGTTTTCCCACAGTCCCTGAAGTTTCTCTCTTCTTGCATGTGTGACATACACAGAAAACCAACCGAGGAGATGCACATCTCCTAAGAAAATACTCCTGTGGTGGCTGGTGAGAACTGTGGAGAGGAACGAGCCGATCCCAGGAGAGTCTCTGTAGAAGTGCCAGACCCTGCTCCTTCCCCTGTTGGTTATGAACAAGGTGGCAGAAGTTCACACTCAGTTCATGTGGTCTTGGCGTAGGTTGTTTGGATTTTTCAATGCCAGGATATAAGTATTTGAGCTTAGGAGGGACAGAGACCTTTCTCTCCCTTATGATACCAGTCCCCCCCAGGCTCTCCCTCTGCTTGAGGCTGGAGAGGCTCTGCAGAGGGATCTTCACAGGCTGGATCCATGGGTCAGGACCAATGGCATGAGGTCCAATAATACCAAGTGCCAGATCCTCATGTTGTGCCAGGGGAGGTTGAGTTTGGATCTGAGGAGAAACTTTCTTCACTGAAAGGGTTCTGAGGCATTGGAGGGGGTTGGCCAGGGCAGTGGTGGAGTCCCCATCCCTGGAGGGGTTGAAGAGTCGTGTAGACACAGTGCTGAGGGACATGGGTTAGTCATAGGGGACTGGTCAGTGTTGGGTTCATGGTTGGACTTGATGGACTTAAAGGGCTTTTCCAATCAAAGTAATTCTGTGGATCTGTGAGGATGTGACTGCTGTGCAGTGTGAGCATCCCCATCTGCTCCCTTCACGCTCCTCTCTGGGGAGACCTTGAGCTGAGTCCCACCGAAAACGCCTTCTCATTCCCGTGTCTGCTGAGGAAGCCCCGCTCACTCCAGGTGGACGTCCACCCACTGCCAGGCAGGTCGTGCCCCTTGTTCCAGCACAGGAGAAGGTCAGAGAGCTTAAAACCCTGGGTCTGCATCCTCCAGCTGCTCTTCCTGATGGTAAAGCTAGCTGCCAGTCGATGCAGGAAGGGTGGAGGAAACTCTGCGTGAAAACTCAACTGTCTTCCTAATTCACATTGACCATAGTTGGCTGTGGCCCATGAACATCGCTGTAGTTTGCAGGCAGAGCTGGCAGTTGAGATGGCCGTGCACCTTCTGGGCTTCCCCAGGCTTGCTTCTCCCATCCGTGGTGTCTCTTGTGGCCTCGGCACAGGAGCGCAGCCATCCACGCTGGAAGGTGGGAAGCCCGGGACTAGCTTCAGGGCAGGATGCAGCAGAGGCAGCACAGAAAAGGAGAGAAGCAGGAGACTGGGAACAGGTTTGGAAGTGGTGGAACACTTTGGGAACAGTTTTGGAAGTTTCCTCCCTAGGATGGCACAGGACCTGTCAGAGAAATGGGCACTACATGTTCTCAATGGGAACAGGCTCCATAAATTTATCTGCAGACTTGGAAAAGTGACACCAAGCGTGTGTTCAGCTGTGATTTTTATTTTATTTTATTTTGAAGCTTAAACTGTTCCCAGATGGGGTTGTTCTTGTGTGTTGACGGCAATAAACACCTCGCAGAGATCTTTTCTGCCAGATTTAAGTCCGTAATGTGGAGTGTCCAAGTGTCAGGACTTCCTGTTCAGAATATTTGCAAGAGTTTTTTGTTTGTTTTGGACACTGTGAAAATGTTTTCTTCCAGTTGTTGTTCTGACCTACAACCGGGCTCAGCTGGAACTTCTTGTTTAAAAGACCATTGAGGCAAATAGTTGGCGTAGGAAAAGTCAGCCGCAGCGGTTAACTTGAGGCACATGAGAGGTTGCTGAAAAGAGAATGAGTAAAAAAACTGTGAGACAAGGTAACTGCCTGGCGGCTCCACCGTGATGATTTATCCTGGTGGAAACCGTTGCCAGTGTTTCCCTCAAATGCCATCTATTAGATTTGCAAATGCTGATTCTGCTTGGGAGCGTTTCCTGGGCTCTGCTGACTCACAGGACCAGCTCTGTGCAGCAGCATTCTCTGCTTGGCCACCTTGGCCAGGATGCTGAGGATCCTCGCTGGCCCCTGGGTCCCAGCGTGCCAGCCAGCATGGGGCAGATGGGAACGTGTGATGGGAGGTGGCTGATCTCATCCATCTGCAGCTGGAGGCCGCAGGCTGGTCTGTGAAGCATATCCCTGTTCTTCAGCTTAGAATCCCAGACTGGTTTGGGTGGGAAGGCACCTTAAAGCTCATCCAGTCCCAACCCCCCTGCCAGCAGCAGGGACACCTTCCGCTAGACCAGGTTGCTCAAAGCCTCATCCAACCTGGCCACAAACACTTCCAGGGAGGAGCAGCCACAGCTTCTCTGGCCAACCTGGGACACTGGCTCACCACCCTCACACCAAACAATTTCTTCCTCACATCTCATCTCCATCTCCCCTCTGCCACTTTCAAGCAATCGCCCCTCGTCCTGTCACTCCCTGCCCTTGGCCAAAGTCCCTCCCCAGCCTTCCTGGAGCCCCTTCAGGTACTGGGAGGCCACTAGAAGGTCTCCAGAAGGTCGCTATAAGCATCCCAAAACTTGTCTTGAATGTGACGTGCGATTGTGACTTCGAGTGTTGCTGTAAAGGCTTCACTGTCCGTTAGGGACCAGCAGTGTTGCCAGCTGACCATGAAGTGTTCTCCTTGCTGAGCAGGATGAAGTGCAGAACAAGGTGCTCCAGCAGGGAGTGGAAGCACTGCTTCAAAAAGGAGAGAGGGGGGAAAAAAGGTGTCATCAATATCTACTTCAAACGGAGTGGTATTTGTGCTGCTGCTGGGGCCTCTGTCCTACTGTTTTTACTGGGAACTTCCCAACAACACGCCGTCCTGGCAGGGTTAATATTTGGATCCAGTACCTTTCTGTAGCCTTTGACTTGTAGTTGAGAAATGGAGTAGCTCTTCTGCCTATCTACAGCTACTTGCTCTTCATCCTTGGCTCCCTTGGGCTTTAGAACCCCTCCTTAAAGAACTTGCTTAAAAATTGAATATTTTTCTCTTCCTCCCTCTTTAATTGTTTTTATCTTTTTCTTCCCTCCTCTTGTTATGTGTCAAGGATGCTTCTGTAAGACTTGGGTGAAGCATGGCTGTGAAGGACCCATAGCTCCTTCCTGTCTGCTTTCTGGAGAGTTGCTCTAGCTTCATTAATTAGCACATTTCTTTCCCCGAAAGGTTTTTCTCCGGTTTGCAGCACGTTCAGCATGGATAACATATGTTGTCAGCCCTGCACCATACCAAGTGTTTACTGCACATACGTCTTATCGGGTCGGTAACTTCTGGTCTCTGCTGAGAACCCGTGTGACATCAGGATTGCTGATGAGATTTCACACTAAACAACCCTTCCTTAATATCAGAACTGACAAGCATGTGCAAGACACTACCTGGGTTTCGTTATTACATTTCTTCATCATTCCCCCCTTATTTTCTCTTTCCAAGTTCCCAGGTTTTTCAGTCTTTGACCATAAAAATCCCTTTCATGGCTCTGGTCATGTTGGTTCCTCACTTTTCTGTAGCTCTGAAGCACTCTGGAAATGAGGTGGCTGGTGTTGCACTTGATGTGCAGATGAGGTGGCCCATTTATTGTCAGGTATTTTGTCCTCCTTCTGATTTAAAAAAAATAAAAAAAAATTTAAAAAAACTGTAGTTACAACAGCTGTGCAGAAATCTCAGCACCTGCTTGTCATGCTTCTGGGGTCTCCTTGCTCCGGGGATGTACTGAGTTTGAATGCTGTAAAGTGTGAGCTTCTCAGATTTTCCTTGTGCCAGGCGATGTATTTTTCATATTCTTGCATAATCACCTCGCCCCAGTTAGCAGCAGTCGATTTGTGTGATGTCAGCTCGGTGCAAGGGCATCTCCTTCTCCACATTGTTGTCCTTTAATACGGGAATGTGAAACTGGTGGTGTTTGATCAGGATAACGGAGCACCCGGTTCCGCTGCTTGTTGGTGAGAGTGGCCCAAAGCAGCGCTCTGCAGAAGAGTACGAAGGGAGGAAGGTCCCTAGTGGTGCTCGGCTGGCGGCTGGGAAGTCAGGCTGGTCATGACTCAGGGCTTCATTTATAGCTCATGGGGACTTTTTTTTTTTCCCTCCCTATTAATTTCTCCAGCAGCCTATTGAACCTGTGATCACAGAATCACAGAATGTTGGGGATTGGAAGGGACCTCAAAAGATCATCCAGTCCAACCCCCTGCCAGAGCAGGAACCTCAATGAGATCACACAGGAAGGTGTCCAGGCGGATTTTGAATGTCTCCAGAGAAGGAGACTCCACACCCTCCCTGGGCAGCCTGTCCCAGGGCTCTGTCACCCTCACTGTAAAGAAGTTCCTTCTCAAGTTCAAGCAGAACCTCCTGTGTTCCAGCTCACACCCATTGCCCCTTGTCCTACCATTGGGCATCACTGAGAAGAGCCTGGCTCCATCCCCCTGCCATTCACCCGTAACATATTTATAAATATTAATGAGGTCACCCCTCAGTCTCCTCTTCTCCAAGCTAAAGGTGATAACTTCTACTGTCCATAATCTCCTGTGGCAAAGCGTTCCTCAGCTTAGTAAGCGTTGCATGAAGAGTTACTCCCTGGTTTTGTGTCAGAGCACCTGCCCGGTGTTTCAGTTGACACATCCCACCTCTTGTGTCAGGAGGAGCAGTGAATGGCTGATGTGTCTCAGTCCTTTCTTGGCCGTGCATGATTCCACTGACCTCCCACTCCACTTGTCTCTTGGAAGCTGAAGTGTCCTGGTCTGTGTATTAGTTCATGTGCAGATGCTATTCCAGATGTTTTGTTCTCGTTGGCCTCCTCTGGAACTTCTCCCAGTTCTCTTTGTCACTTGTGAAATGGGGAGCCTGGAGCTGTGCCTGCTCTTGAATAGGTGGGCACGCTCAGGATGACATGGTTGGACATTAGAAAGGGTTCTTGAGGCAGCCAGAGGGTGGTGGAGCACTGGAACAGGCTCCCCAGGGAGGTGCTCATGGCACCAAGCCTGACAAGATTCCAGCAGCATTTGGCCAAGGTCCTGAGGGACATGGTGTGAATGTTGGTCATGTCCTGTGCAGGGACAGGAGTTGGACTCCATCATCCTGGTGGGTCCCTCCCAACACTGTGTGATTCTATGGTGGCTCAGTGACAGCTTTGCTCTTGCGTGACCTTCCTGAACCTGCAGCAGCAAGAGAACAAAAACTTTAGGTCCCCTCCTGACCTGAAGAGAGACGGTGCCAGGGAGTGATCTCAGGCCCAGCAAGAAGGAAGATAGTGATGAACCTGGTTGGTCATCATATAATAGTGTGCTAAAGGATGGTTACTGCCACCAGCTTATGTTTTTTTACAGAAATTGGCTTTAAAAGCCCTTCTAACCTTGCAGTAACTGTGGAAATTAAAGAAAAAATAAACCTTTAAAAAAAATACAGAGCAGTTAATAAGACCTTAAATTTAACATTTCCTGTCCATGTCCCAGGAGGGAGCAGTATTTGAAAGTCCCATGCTTGATCTTTTTTTTATTGGTTCCTGCCATTTTGGGGAGGTGAAGTGAAAGGTAGCTCTGATGGACTTAAACTGGAGGAGGGTAGATTTAAACTGGAAGAGGGTGTATTTAGATGTGATATTGGGAAGAAATTGTTTGGTGTGAGGGTGGTGAGCCAGTGTCCCAGGTTGGCCAGAGAAGCTGTGGCTGCTCCTCCCTGGAAGTGTTTGTGGCCAGGTTGGATGAGGCTTTGAGCAACCTGGTCTAGTGGAAGGTGTCCCTGCTGATGGCAGGGGGGTTGGGACTGGATGAGCTTTCAGGTCCCTTCCAACCCAACCCAATCTGGGATTCCATGATCTAGAGCACTGGGGTGGAATTGAATCCTTTTAAGACTGGGCAAAATAAACACTTTCTGCTCCTGACACAGCTTTGGGTGTCTGTGAATTACCTTGTGCAGTATGAACACCCCCATTTTCAGACCTGCTGCTGGGAAAGCGCTGCAAGAGCGCAAAACCTGATCAGCCCTTCAGAGACCTGATAAACTCATCTCACCTCGGGCTCTCCAAGGCTCTGTTGCTTTCAGCTGCTTTTGGTCAGATGTTCAAAGTGGCATCATGTTCCTCATGAGCTACCCCAGGCTTTTCACAAAAACAGTGAAAAGGGTAAGAAATAACGTAGCAGGAGAGGGATGAAGTGGGGATGCACGGTGGAGAAGACAGGAAGGAAAGGTGTGGGGATAGGCAGGAGAAACCTGCTGCTCGCTCCAGATGGAAGAGGTGGGAAGCAACCGATGTCTGGCTGCTGCCTCTGAGAGCGGCGGGCAAGTCCTCGGCGTTGCGGGGCTGGTTGGAGACACCGGCACGCCGAGGTGAGTCACAAGCTGCTTCTGCTGCGCTGGCGGCAGGACTGGCTGACACCGTACCTGGCTTCGCTCCCTGTTCCAGGAGGATGAGTACTGCTCAGGAGAGCCTTCATCCCCGCCTGGGCTGGGGTCTGTGGGGTGGGCTGTGGTAGCCGCTGCTCATCAGGAATGAATCCTCCTTCCTCTGCTCCCTTCCCTCGCTCACGCTGTGTGTTTCTGTCTCGAGCAGACAGGATTGGGGGTTGATGAAGCAGCGGCCATGGGAAAAGCCACGAGCGTAGCTCCTGCGCTCTGGCCGG
>NW_010339784.1:11012-14291 GCF_000700745.2 Antrostomus carolinensis | reverse complement strand
TCCAATCCCCAACATTCTGTGATACTGTGATACCTTTTAAACTGAGCAAGTCATTTTTACCCTTCGTGCTTCAGTTTCTTCATTTGTAGAATAGATACGATGATATATGCTCAACATTAATTGATCATTAGATACATTCCCATGGAGAATGGCGTTTTCATGAAGGCTAGGGTGTTGTCTCAATTGAAACATAGGGGAATCTTATGTACTCCTGCTATTTTTTGAGGCTCATGTTTTTCCTGGAGATCTTGTTGGAACATGCAATGAGCAATTTCACTTCATGAAAGTCAGATAAGCCCCAACAAATTCCCACTGTGGCATGTAAGGAGAGGAAAGCACGTGGTTTGTTTGAGAAGGTGAGTACTGCAGTGATAAGATGATTAACAAGTCTGACACCTCAGGGTATCATGGCTCCAAGTGCAAGTGTAGCAGGTTTTCAGTTTTGTTTTGCAGATGTCACATATTTAATTTGCCTCATGAGTTGTGTTCTGGGGTTCTGTGACATTTCACAGTTGCATGTTATTTTTCCATAGTCAAGAGGGCTGAGCAAAAAGTTTTGTAGTGTGACTGGAGATTCTCATATAGTGCCTCAGTAGCTGAAATGCTAAGAAAAGCACCAAATACCATGAGAGTTTTGATATGAGAAAAATGAAAAATCCTTCCCCTTATAAACATGCATAATATATACTTACACTATACACACACATGTAGTTGATACTTTAGTGAATTCTTGGGTCATGTGGATAGTAGTTTTTTTTTGAGTCACACAACAAATGAGGAGAAAGCATGAAACAGAAATCAGCAGCCTGTTCTTGTCAAGTTTGGCTCCAAAGAGCTATCTTTTAGCTCCCTTTAGTTGGCCTTTTCCTGTCCCACCTTCAAGTAGTTCTCAATTACTTGCAGAGGACTGGAGGTGCTGGTGGGACACTGAGGCATGCTGGTTCTCACTTGACTGCAGAATTTCCAAACCCACATCTGAGAAAACCACAAAGTCAGCAAGTAGTTCTGGAGGGGCAGCTGGCAACATCTGCAGATTGCAGAAGGAGTCTCTGTCTCCTACTTCATCTTACTGACTGAACCTTAGAGAATAGGTTCAGTCAGAAACTGCATTTGATCTTTTTCCTGCATGACAGAGAATAACTAATTCCTGGAAAACTTATTAACTAACCTGCTTTGCTCTTTCTTTTCTTTTTGTGGAGAGATGAGAGAATGGGTGACTACAAAATGGGAATTAAGAAAGCAGAGTCAAGGGCTTAATACTCTTGTCCTTTTCCTTTGCTTTGAGTATGGAGTTACCATGCCCAAGACATGGATGTCATTATCATGTTCTCCTGAGGCTGGCAGGTTGGCATTTGCAGACTCTACAGAGCAGGCATAGCTGTGTTTCTGTTCACTGCCTGGGACAGAATTAGTGTTCACTTCAGAAGAAATTACTTGCCTGTAGGGTGGAACCAAGAGGGGAAAATGGCTGATGCTGCACAAAAGTAGGGGAAAATAAGAATATACAGGAATAATGCCTTATGTGGGAATAATTCCTTATATGGGTGGAGCATAATTCCACAGTCTAGTGGACAAGCAGGCAGGGCTTGTTGCACGGGACAGACTAAGTCAATTTTTTCTTTCTTCTGATCAAGCTGTAAATCACAGCTGTGCTCTGTTAATGTAGGGTTTTTTCTGTCTTTATGTACGTGATGTGGGATGCAGAATTCTTGTACTGGTGACCAAAAAGACCAGCAACATGGTCATCAGATAACTGAAGCATCATTTAATGGAAACAGATGTGTAGCTGCCATTCAACATCATGATTTCCCTGGTCAGATAGTAGTAGTGGTGACCCCTCTTCATAAATGTTATCTCCAACACTCAGAGTACCTCAGCATGCTTTGTAAAAATAAGTTCTGTGAAGTATGAAGGATGACTCTTCATAGCTGCCTTCTGTTGTCTATATTTACATAGCAGTTGATGAGAGTTGTTCAGCTCCATTGGTTCAGTAGATGGACTCTGTGGTTTTGGAGCAACCACTTCTAACTCAGGTGGCCCAAGTCTTAGGGTACCATCATGTTCCTTGACTTTTGTCTTTGGTCATTTCATATGCCATGAAAGTAAGGTTTGATATATGGTACAGATGGACAGAACTGTCCCACTGGTAAGGATTTCTTAATACCTAATTACCAGAGCGAGTTACAGTAATTCACTTCTATCTAAATTAAGGCAAGTTCCACATTTGAAAAATAAAGATATGGGGCTCAAAGGCTTAGGGAAGATGATGGATGAGCAGATTTTGGGGTGATTATTTAGATTGCCTTTGTTCTGCAATTTCTAGGCAGAAGAGCATTCTCTTGCATTTCACATGGCAAACAGCCTCCAGTGTTTCATCTGATACTGAAACACAGATCATATCCAAGACAATGATACCAGCAATGAAGATTTTATTTTATCGGTGTCCACATGGTCGATAGTCTCAGAGTAGACTTCACTGTGTAATTTAGAGCTTCTGTTTGACATTTCATTTCTGCATGTGACCCTCTTCATTGAAGATTATACATTATTTACCTGTGAGGTGTTACAGCAAGCAGCTTCTCAGATTTGGTGCTGGGAATTGTTTTGTTAGCCCTTAAGTCTGTGAACAATGTGATGATCCAAGCTTTAATTCAAATGTGATTAACTGTCTTTTCTCAGCTTTGTTTGCTTTGTTCTACTGATGCCTACAAGTTACGTAGTGAGCAGCATGTACAGGGTAAGCATTAAAGGCAGTTCCCCATTGTAGCAGACTTCATGGCAAATTTATTTTCCTTTTAGCAAAACTTCAGTGAGGAAAAAAATTGCACTGTTGATTTATTTTGAATGAACTCCTGGAAGGCTTACTAAGTATGCCATGTGGAAAGCTCCTTGAAGTGCTGAGGGTTAATACTCTCTGCTCTTAATTTCAAATTCCAGATAAATATGGTTTCAGCTTTGATCCTATCTGGACTAATTCTTTGTCACTGTACTAATTAATTCAGCATGCTGCAGAAAAGATGCTAATTCGGGCATCAAAGAAATAAACGGGTGGGGGGGAAGTTATATTTAATCAGAGTTGTTAAAAAGATAAGTTTTACTCCTATTAGGCTGGATCTGGAAGCTTTTAGTCATTTTAGTCTAGTTCCAGCAGCCTGATACAGTAAATATATGTTAAGAAATAAACAAACAAACCTCACCACAGAAGAAAGGCACTTTTTCGTTTAATGTTGACATAAGAGGAGCAACATATATTGGTGCTAATAATGTGGATTTCTTTAT
>NW_010339784.1:0-10978 GCF_000700745.2 Antrostomus carolinensis | reverse complement strand
TAACCAGTTGAACTCTGATTGCAGCACTAGAATAATATGGATTATCTCTCAAAATAATTTAAAGATGGCTAAATATGAGGGTACTTGCATTCATGAAGTTTAGCTACATTTGCAAAATACAAATAATAATTGTAGCACGGGATGTTTTAACAAATTGTTGTGTGACTCTGTTGATATAATAAATCAGAGGTTAGGTCATTTTCCCCTTTTCATGAGAGCTATTTTTGGTTGCCTATGGTGCCAGTTGTTCGCTGGGGAAAGCTGCTGCTCTTGCTGCCTGCTTCTGGCTTGGTGCTGCCCTGGGAGTGAGCCCCAGCGGGTGGGAGAGCCAGGAGGCACCAGCCTAGCCCCATAATGCTTTCCTGCAACCAAGCCTTGTCAAATCTAGTTAAAAGTGGATTTTTTTTCCCCTTTATTTTTCCAAATCTCTTTAGAGCTTACCGAACAGTATTGGTATTGTATGTGGCACTGCCCAGCCCAATGGTGGGTTTCCCATTTTGCCTGTTTCCCCAGGGCTGGAGGCACTGCCCACACCGGACCAGGGAGCAGAAGGGGCTGAAATGGCCCCCTCCCTCTTCATCATCTTATTAGGGCTTTTCTCTCGCGCTGCCAAAGCAGAGAGACTAGGTCAAAACCTGCTCCTGGGCAAGGCTTTGTCATGAGGAGGTCTTGCTTCAGCAGGTCTCGTACAGTGGGACATCTCAATGTCACTGGGGCTAAATCTTTCACAGAAGGAACGAGATCCACTCCATGGGAGTAAGGGCCCCAAAGAGGGGCAAGGAAAAGAGCTGCTCAGCTTTCCTGGCTTGCAGGCCCCTGCACAAAGCTGCCCTTTTACCAGAGGTTTAACCCGTGTCCTGGAGGTACATCATCTTGGATACTGGTGAAGATTTGAACAGTGTTGCCCAGCCCTTGCTGTGTGTGCTCCATTCTCAAAATGTCGAAACATGTTTTACCAAAACATGTTCTCTTCTTTCTGTGGTTTTTACAGCTGTTGCAGAGCTGTTGGTCCCACTGGTGTAATACTCAATGGCATACTTCTGCCCAATAAGTAAACATTTAATAACAAACCTTTTAGGTATTTAGAGAGCCACTAAAAATGTAAGAGATGTATTTCATTAATGCTGCTATTAACATAAATGTAAAATGAGCCTGGCCTGTAATCACCAAGAAGTCTGACTCACTAAGGATCTTTACGGCAATGTTTAATACTCCGTAAAAGTGTATGTATGAAAGTGATTAATCAAAGCACAGCACTGCTTCTAGAGTATTTCTTCTGCTGTAAAGCTGAGTGATAAAATAACTTAAAAACACACGGCAGTAGTGGCAGTTAATAAGCTTTTTACAGTCCCTGTGTGGACCTGAAAATCATACCTTATTAGTATCTTTATCTTTCTTACTCACTCATTCATTCTTACTCACATTTAAATTTAATTTTAAGGGTTATTTCTAGTCTTTCATAAGGGAGCTGCTTTAATAATCTCAGCATTTTTCCCCATTTGCTGTGAAATGACTAAGAGCCAGAGCTTTTGTTATATGTACTTTACAAATCACTGTGATTTTTTACAGATCATTTCTGGAGATGTCAAGATTTTATGACATTGTTAGGCTTTGTATCTTGCTTGACTGTGGCATAGGACCTCTTGAATTATTTCCCCACAGATGTTTGCAATTCCATTATGTACCCTGTTAGCTGCAGTGACATCTACTGATCTAGGGCAACTTAGAAATCCAGATTGCTGAATTTAGTCAGCAAGCTGCTTAGGGTTCCACCCACCAGATGTTTCTTCTCCTTAGAAGTCTGGGACTTCATAGACCTGGCTGCTTTTTAATCCTTAAAGCAAATATCAACACATTTGAGATCTGGAAGCTCACAGCTCCACACGGAAATGAAGTGTTGCCATGACCACAGCTTTAGGTCTTGCATGTAAGACGTTTATCCCAAGTATAACAGAGCAGGCCTATAGGTTTGTTTTAATTTTTATCCCTTGGGAGCCTTGAAAAGAAGCATGCATGTGCTTTAATGTTATAGCCAGTGGAATGGTAATGAATGCTGCAAGATGATGACATAAGTTTGTTATTTAGAAACTTCGTTCATTTAATGCTTCTAAGGGGAAAAATTTTAGTTACTTGCAGGGCACCCTTTGAAATTAATAGAAATAAGATAGTTCCTCACTCTTGCACGGTGCGTTGTCAACTGTTGCATATGGGCTTTTCCCATAAAGATTAAAAACTCGGAGGTCTGATCACATAAAGAAAATCCTTTTATGGTTCTGTGTACAGGAGGACTATGCCCTGAGTAGTTGGAATATTAATTTTCTTAACTGAAAAGTATACCAAGGTTATTAGGGCTTTAACTCCTTTAACAGTACTTCCCAGGCATTTACAGCGGATAATCAGACAACTGGGGTAGTCACTCATACCACCTGGGAAGGTACAGATTTATTTCCTTACTGTTGTTATGATTATAAGTGGCTTCGTTTGACCTAAACTGATTATAGATGGATACAGAATCTCAGAATTACCTAGATTGGAAAAGACCTTTAAGATCATTGAGTCCAATCATTAACCTCACACTGACAAGTCTCTGACTAAACCATATTCCTAAGCACTATGACTACAGATGTGAGAGGATACAGCTGATGCATTTGTTTTCAGGTCTTCTAGTTACATCTCTCCATTTGCTATGTAAGATTTTCAGAGTACCAATTCTGTCCAATATGAAGTTGAAGAGTATTTTGCTGTGCACAGTATAGCAAAACAGACCTTTTAAATATGTGTGCCCTACCTTTTTTCATTAATGTTTTTATTCCTCTGTCAATAGTATTAATATGGAATGCAGATTTTACCACAATCTAATTATTTGTTGCCTGGAGAATTGGAAACTTCAAATCCTAAAGCCATTCAGTTTTCATAGAATTTTAATGTGGATTTGATTCATTCCATAGTATAATTTTGACAATAGATTTTTATCCTGTCCTTGTTGAAGTCAGTGGAGGGCCTTATGCTGATACCACGAGAACAGGATCACACCCAGTTGGGCAGCAAGTACTCTTTCTCTTTGTTGTTGTTCCTGTAAGCAGTAGAGAACCATTAAGCCTATAGAGCACAAACCTGTGCAAAATTACAGTGCGTGGAAGTTAATTTTATCATTGGAAGCCCATGGCAATTTGAACATGAGTCAGCAGACCGTAAATTTTAGGACAAGCTGTATAAATTCAGGTAGAGGTGATACTGGGGTTTTTGTGGTTTAATGCTGTCTACTCTATATTGTTTTTCTTAACAGTGTTAAAGTTTTACTCCTCTTATTTTTTTTTTTTAATGTTTGTGCAAGATTTTTGTTGGGCTGAAAAGCATGTTACAATAATATTAAGAGAATGGATTTTTATGGTTTAGCAATGTGCAAAAGAGGACAAAAGTAAGAACATTTCCCTTGCTTTGAGCTGTGTGCTGTATACTTATAGTATAACAGGTAAAAGTTGTAAGCCTGCACAGATCCCATCTGAAGCCAAAAATAGCAAAAAAACCCAAGTTATTTTCATCAAGACCAACTCACTATTCTCAATTTATAATTACACTGAAGCTTGCCAATTTTATGGCAAGAGCAGCTCTACCAGCAAGCAACACTATTTTTGCTGAGAGTTGTCATGTTGGCAGTTATTACAATCAAAATTGTCAGTTTATTTTATTTAAAATGTATTTCCCCAGTAAGCAAGGAATAATACCTAGACTTGAAAGGGATGTGTGTTAAAGATTTTTTTTACGTTTCTCTCGAGTGTGCAACATATCTAACTTCAGCTCCCTGCAGCAATACAAAATACCCAAGAAAAATGTTTTCAAAATCAATACGTACTACAGTCAAATAGGAGACTCCACAAACCCATAATTGAAACTGTGGGAGAAAAGCAGGCAGCCTGAATATAAACAAAGTACTAGAGTTGGATTATGACCAATATGCAAATGCTAATACTGCCTTTCTTGAGAAAACTGCCTGAGACCTTCGCAGCACGTGTAGGTGTTAGAAAGCAGGGGTGTTTCAGGTGCAGCCTGCTGGTGCTCATCCCCAGGCCATTTTTTTTGACTGCCTGACGTCTGCAGAGAACAATATATGCAGAGTTTCACCTAGCTTTTCTTAGTTGCCTGGGTCATCTTGTATCTGTGAGCCCTTCTCACTTTGTATCTTCTTACTCCATATGTACAACCTCTGTCTCTCTCTTGTGTTTCCTGACTGCTGCCTTCACTGCCACCACCACCCTCTGATGGGGTTTATGGCTCTACAGTCTCTTGAGACTGCTAGAACTCAGAAAGCAGCAGTGGAATCAGTGTGCTGCTCTCTACTCAGGAAAAGCAAAAGCATGAAAAGTTTCTGCTATCTTTCTGGAAGCACTGAAATGAGTAGAGACCATGAAAAAATAATTTAAGATTGTTTGTAGATGAGGTGTATGTATATTTTGATCAAAGGATCCCTCAAAGAATGTAAGACACCATCTGTCTCTATTGCCACACATAAGAAAAAGGAAGAGAAAACCAAGCACTGAGATATGACTCTTCCTACTCCCCAGCACCATCCATGGCAGAGCCATGATAAAGTATCTCATGTTATTACCTGTAGTATTTGCCCTTCTTCTCCTTAGCTCTAAATGCTACTTGACTGTCTCTCACACCCGTCATTCCCTTTCTAACCAAGTCCTTACTGTCTTGAAGGCTTGCTGTAGAGTCCCCAAGAACTCCATTTGACCACAAGCTTAGACTTACTGATTAAATTCACAAAAAAATTTGGATCATTAACTTATGAGCCTGACAGTATTTGCAAGATTTCTGCTTTGGTCAGAGGAGAAACCTAAAGTCAGTGATTTACAGCTTAAGTATATGCATAGTAGTTCAGCTCTTCCACTTGAGGCCGTTTGGGCTGGCATGAAAAATAAAAAAGGTAAAAGAAAGATCATCGAGGTAATGCTGCAGACTTTCACAGAAGAGTTTGCAGTTTTGAGTCAAAGTAATTAGTTTGCAATATGGTATATTTAATGAAGAAGTTATTATTTTTCTTTACATTGTTGTCATGCATGCAAGGACACATTAATTTGCATGGGAAGACACAGATTGATCATTTACTTGTGGAAATGAGAATTTCAAATTGGAGGAGGGCAGGTTTTTTTTATACTTTTTGGCCCATAATTCATGAGCATATTTGACATACTTGACCCCAGTTTTCTGTCTACCTCCATCAGAAATGAAATGTAGCTTCCCAGTTCAGTCACCTTTTATAGGCTGTGTAAAGCAGACTTATGTTTTGCATATTTGTACAGTGTATAGAACACTGAGACCCCCAAACTGACTGGGGTCTCTGGAGGACTTTCACAGCATAAATGTTACATGATAGTATATTAATAGGCATAAAGAAAAACCCAGAAGTACTTTTAAAAAGAGCTTTTGTGAACTGTCTAGTTTTGTACTCTCAGAATATATTGAGATTTTATTCTTTCTGATTGCATCCTCATTTAAACAAATAATAAATCCTTAAATTAAGGCCAGACGTGAATGAGATACAGTGGTTACTGGTAAGAGCAGAACATGTAGTCCAGTCTGGGTGCTGACACCACAGCCGCTGCAGATTACTTTCAGAGAGCTGTCAGTGCTTTGCATTTCAGTTTGGTGGGGCTTTTCACCTTTGTTTCAAGCAATAGCTTTCGAAAGTACAGGGTCCAAATCAATTTGTAACTAGTCCTTCCTATTGTTTATGACCCATTTAATACTGGTAATTTATTTTGCAATCTGGGCAATTTATAACTAAGATCAAAACTCAGTGTTTTGATTGCCTAAAATTTCTGTGGCTTGTGATAGATAAGTACTATTGCTTCTTCTGGTAATTATTTCCTTCTGACTCTTTCCTTGATATTTTAAACAGATTTGGAAAGAAAAAAGAAGATAAAAGTGGGAAAACAGATCAGAAGGGGAATCCAAAGCAAGGCATACTTAAAGAGGAGGAGCTGGAGAAAATGAAAGATGAACGTGAAAGGTGAGTAAATAATGGCAGCATCTTTATTCATCAGATGAAAAAGTTGAAAGCAAGGGATTGTTTGAAGGGACAGCCAGCCAGCCTGGCTGGACATATCCCAGACCATGCACACTGGTGGTCAGGTCCAGGCAACATAGAACTTCAGGCCGGTTTCCTGGCCAGGTTGGGGCTATTGTATGACAGGACCCTGTCTGTCTCCTGCAATTTCTATGCACTTCACTGTGGCATCTGCTAAGCTGGTGAAGATTAGTTCCTTCAAAACGTGTTTTGCCTCTGCCTATTCCCAAGACCAGCTAACTTGGTAATTTTTTTCTCTACTTCTTGAAAGCAAGAACCCTCCTCCCTTCTCTCCTGACAGCCTCTGCTGTGTTTTCCAGCACTTCAGGCCTCTTTGGCTTCAGCTGGCTGTGCTGTCAAATGGAAGCTTTTGTACTTAGGTGTGTTCTTTTCTGCACAGTGCTTGCTGGTTAGCCACATGTTGCAGAAATACCTACTCAGCAAGTGCTATGTTAAGAGACACCAGGAAGAAAGCAGATTCAGATAGTTAAAATCAGCCTGAAGAGGAAGGGGTCTGCAAGCAGTGGGGTGGGCGAGTTGGGCAAGGCAAGAAGCTGGGTGTGTGCCAGCTGTAAGTTGCCATATTTCTGAGGTAAGGCTCTGAGACTGAAATGAAAGGAACCACTGATGTGAATAAGCCCAGTTCTCTGTCTTGTTCATAAAATACTCCTTGTTCATACTCAATCTTAGCAACTTCATTATCTTTCCAGACAAAGAGAATTTATAGTTTTCTGCTTTCACCCATGTCTGCCCTTCAGGAACTGGGGGGACAGTTTGTAAGTGCTGACAAGGCTCAGCAAGCTCCTCTCTCCCTTTCCCCAACTCATCCAGATGTACTTTGTGATATACTGAAGGGGAGGTAATTGTTTCCCTCTCATGGCTGCTATCAGAAAAGTTGAAGTGCCCATACTTGCTGGCTCTCAAGAGGTGCCTGCAGTTGCTGTAAAACTTCCCAAGTTGTAGCAATATGGGTTGTCAGGGCATGGGGAAAGCTGAATTTCAGAGGTCTATTTCCTGTACTGGATCATTCTGCTCCTTGGAGATGGAATGGAAGCAAATATGATTCCTTTTAGGCAGGCAGGGTCTGTCCATATGGGCCAGCCTTGGTGGTACTGGTCCGTGCCCAGGGAAAAGACACCCTGCTTTCATTCATGCAGTATGTGGTCAGCCGTGTAAGTGGTAGCTAATGGGTTTGGGGAAAAGAAACAAATCCAAACCCCAACACTTGAGGTCTGCTGCTAATACTTACTGTTTAAAAGCTAATAAGGTATCCAGCTGCTTCTGGATATGCCTAGTCAATGCGTAAGTATTCAGTTCATCTAACTTAGGTAATGTCAGGAGAAACTTTGTGCCATTTGGTTTAAAATTTTCTGTGCCGTGTCCTTGATTTTGCCAGATTGATGTGTGCCTTTATTTTAAACTTCTGACTCCCAATTTGGATACTGGCAATCTGAGAGGTATGTGTCCTTCATTTTAAAGAAGCCAGTGTCTTTTATTAGGATCCTGGCAAGCTAAGAAGCATGTATCCCATCTGTTAAAGGGCCAGTGTCATTTACTGAATGTTGGCAGGCTGCAAGGAATGAACCCTTCTGTCTAGAGGTCTAATGTTCCAATTGGACACAAGATAATTGTTCTTAATATTTCTTTAGTGTTGCATGCTTTTTTTTTTTTTAAACTGTAGTCACTGATTGACAGTAACTTGGTAAGGCTGCATTAGAAACTGGCAGCTCAATGTCTTCATCATTCTGGTTTCTCTAGTAATGATTTCAGTTTTGACCTGGAAGAGTTTGCGACTGAAATGGAGAACAGCAGGTGTGTTTGAGAAGTGGATGAACCAAGATGATATTTTTAACTCACTTGTTTGAGTCTTCTTGTATAATGAACAAAAATAGTAATACCACACTATTTTTTTAATCAGGTATTAAAGCTTATATGTTTGGGGGATTAAAATTAAGAACAAAAAAAAAACCAAAACAAAAAACAAACAGAAGAGGAGCAAAGAAATTTTCATACATTATCCTCAAAGCAATGCAACATGTGCTGTAAAAACAAGCAATTTGCTTCAGCTTTCTAAATGAAGTAAGAGCATGGCTGTATGTGTTTGCCCACATGAGTCTATCTACAGGCTGACTAGTGAACCCTTCTTGTGTTGATCATAGAACAGGAGAGACTTTATCTTTCCTAGAGGAAACTTGTATAAGGAAGCCAAGAACTGTTTGGGCAATTGATTAACATCAGTGGAAGGAAGCATTACCTGACTTGAAGGTAATTCAGTCCTTTTGCTTAGTTGTTGACTGTTCACCTAGTGATGATGATCAGTAAGACAGTAAAGACAAGTTTTATAGCTCTGTCCCAAGATTTAGTAATTCTATAATGTAATTCAGGTCTGAGATTTTAATGCACATATTGGCAAAGAAAACCTTGTGGCACATCCATGCTATAGATCTTCTGCTTCTATGACCTCACCAGCTGCAATCGTGCATACTTGGTCTCGTATTTATAAAACCAAGCTTTACTGAAGCTTACTAGAACATAGGCATATTTTCAAATCTGTTCCTGTTGAGAGTGAAACGAGTATATGTTAAAATTACTAGGGATGTAATAGTAGAACAAGCTACAGAACTGTTAATAGAAATGTAGCATGTTTTATCCCCTGATACCTGTGAACAAATCCTGTATTTAACAGCTTGAACAAAATACAAATTTCTTTTCTAAAATTTATAACCTTTTTAGAATTAATTTAAACATGCACCTAATTTTATCTTTTCAAGATTAGCTGTATAAGTAATTCTTGTTCAGATCGTCAATCCAATAATTACAATCTTAAAGTCAGCTTTTTGCTTAAACTTCAGTTTTCTTAAATGCTGACTGCCAAAATATTTCAGGATCTGTCATACTAATTGATACTATGACTTTTTATCTGACAGCTTTTTTCAGAGACCAAGCTGTCCATTTTGGACGTTAGTGGAAGAGGTCAAGAGTAGTTGGTTTTTGGGCTGGGTGTGACAGGATTAATGATCAAGTGCATTTCAGCATCTTAGCAGCTGTGGGTCTTGCATGGTTTTGGATGTTGGTTTTGCATAGAATATATGCTTGGCAACTCTCCAAAAATCAGAATACTATTCCAAGATCTCAGCTGAGAAATATTTTTCAGTAGGAAGTGCATTTCCAGTTTACAGGAGTAGGCTATCTCTGAGTTTTGCAAAGAGTATTTTGATTGGTATTGGATAGGTACAATAATATCTCACAAAACTCCAGGGATAGGCCTGCTATAAAGGATGCAGCCCTTTTCCAGAAATTTTGACAAGATTTACAGACATGCAGAAATGTCAGATGTGTTCACTGCACAACTGTGGCTTGGCTGTGCAGTACAAACTCAGCGCCTCTGGCCCTGACAGGAAGCATTAGGTATTATGTAGGTGTGCTGATAAGTCTAAGTCCATCATGCTTAGAACAGGTTAGATTTCCTGCCTGAACCGAGAAGGAATTGTACAGTGCATGTGCAACAAGTCTGGCACATCCAGAATGTGTTAGAGCTAGTAGGCGTATGCAGACGGGGTATACAGCACTCGCTCTGTAGTGCAGATGCTTCCCAAAAGGACTGGACTTGCTTGCACATTGCTCCTAAATATAGATTTGTCTGGCAACCCCTTTCATTGGCCGCCAAGTTTCAAATGTGAACCTTAAAAATGAAAATAAATTTAGTGTTTCTCTATCCTAATAATTTCTGTTTCCATTCCACGTCCTATTCTCAATTTTCAGTACAGCTCTCTGTGCTGCCTTGTAGGCTGCAGTTCTCTGAAGCAGCTCCACATCCCACACTGAAATGCTGACATCATCATTTTTTAACTTCTTGTATTCCCTAGCAGTCCTCACAAAGATCAAGGTCTCACTGTGCTCGTTGCTGTTAGGGAAGCTTGGACCTGACCCTAAACACTACAGTTGAAGTAGAAGAGAGAAAATCTGGCAGAAAAAAAAAAAGCATCCTGTGGGTGGGAATCTGACATGCAGGCGGTGTCCAGGTTCCTAAAAAGTCCCTGTCAGGCTTGGAATTTGTTCCAGACCTCAGCCCCAGGCCTCCTATCTTTTCAAAGCCAGAATTTTATTATATAACTGCTACTTCTGCAGGCTTCAACTGGTTAACAGGAACTTAAGATGTTAGGCATTCCTTGTTTAGTAATAGCCTTATCTGTGTCCAATTGAATATGAAGTCAGCACCTCCTCTAAATTTCACTATTTTCTTCTTGTCCCCCTACCTCCCTCAGCATTCCTTGTGCCACAGCGATGCAATGTCACTTACACTTGACTGGAGCAAGCGAGTTCATCACACAGATAATTTAGGAGGACAGATTTAACTGGTGATACAGTTCTCTGAGGTGGTAGTTTGTCCTTCCTGACACAAGTCAAGTGTTTCATTGGACTGAGGCCCTATTTTAAATACGCTCATCATTTTGTTCATGCTTCAAAGAGTTTGGCTGCAATAAAGTATGTGCTCCAAAGGTCTAGAATCTGCCCATAAAAGGAAAAAGCAAATGCTGTGTCTGAGGTTTATTTTGATCAAGCTGACTCAAATCTGTATTTTTAGTGTGTTCTGTATAAATTACTCAGAATTTATCATTTTAACAACAAGATGTTCACTGCATTATTAAATACTGGAAGAGATCCTCTCCTTTCTTTCCCTCAAAACAAGGTTTCTCTTCCTCCATCTTTTTCCCACTTGTTTGGGCTTACTTTTTAATTTTCTAATGTTGGAAAGTCATTGTAAAGCAAACTAGATAAATATATTAGGCACTTGAGTTTTACACATAATAATTTGTGTTTGCCTTTCAAATGCAAATAAAGTGACTATCAATTGAAAGAAAACTATTTTTTCCTGTTTGTTTAGGATTATTTTACTGGAATATT
>NW_010339783.1:0-1345 GCF_000700745.2 Antrostomus carolinensis | reverse complement strand
CGCAGCGTTGAGCCAGCGTGCTATGGCCACAGAGTGGAGACCTCTCTTGTCCTCCTTAGCACACCCTTGGGCAGATCCCAGCCAGGATCTGGCTCAAAAAGCCCCCAGAGCTTCTGATTGAGATGTTGTAAATGCTGTTCTTCAGCTGCCTGCCATGCCGTGCCCACACTGGGCAGGGATCAACCCACATCTGGGCAGGGATCAACCCACATCTGTGCAGGGATCACCCACACCGGGCAGGGATCACCTACATCTGGGCTGCGGGAGTGGAGAGCCTGGCCCAGGGCGAAGGAGCCAGGGCTCGGGGCTGTGCCACCTCCAGCGTCTCAAGAGCTGTGCGCATCTGCACGCGCTGGCACGGGGATCTCGAGGGCTTCCCAGGAGCCCTGGGCACACACAGGGACGCACACATCCATGCTACAAGCTGGCTCTGAGATCTTCACCCAGCACCCCCCCGCACACAAATCTGCCCACAGTGGCCATCCTTGAGCCTCCCTGCCATGCCTTGCCCACACTGGGCTGGGATCAACCCACATCTGGGCAGGGATCAACCCACATCTGGGCAGGGATCACCCACACCGGGCAGGGATCACCTACATCTGGGCTGCGGGAGTGGAGAGCCTGGCCCAGGGCGAAGGAGCCAGGGCTCGGGGCTGTGCCACCTCCAGCGTCTCAAGAGCTGTGCGCATCTGCACGCGCTGGCACGGGGATCTCGAGGGCTTCCCAGGAGCCCTGGGCACACACAGGGACGCACACATCCATGCTACAAGCTGGCTCTGAGATCTTCACCCAGCACCCCCCCGCACACAAATCTGCCCACAGTGGCCATCCCCAGCAAGAGGTGGTGACATGGACAATCTGCTGGGACATGGGACACAAGGTGCCTACATGTGCCAGGGTGCCACGGGGACGGGCTCTACAAACAACCAAGACACACAGACTCCAAAACGTGACGTGGCTGACAGGCTCTAAGACGGAGACGTTCGTGAGCAAAGCGGCAGGAGTGGGGACAGGGGGACGAGGACAGCTCACGTGTCCCAACCTGTGCAGCAGCTGCCGCGATCTGGAGGCCTAGAAACCCACTCAGATGGTTCTCTCAGTGCCATCTAGCAAATAATAAATAACAACCAGGCTCAGTGCTCTGTGCCCACAGGACACCCGGCCTTTGCTCCCCGCTCACAGCTTGCTCTTGCCCGGCAGAGCTTGGGGCACGATGAGCACAGGGTCAGCAGGGACCAGCCTGGGACCCCCGTCTCCTGTGGGGACCACCGGCCCCGGGAGATGCTGCTCGGGATGCTGGGGGTGGGGAGGGAGCGGAGAGGAGCAGCGAGACACTCACCGCACA
>NW_010339782.1:418-2723 GCF_000700745.2 Antrostomus carolinensis | reverse complement strand
CCCTTTGGGGGTACTCACCGCTCTGCGCCCCGCTTCACGGCATGCACCAAAGGGGAACAGCATCGCCCTGCTCTGCGGGGTGCTGGCAGGGCATCACCCCAAACCGGACATCTCCCTGGGAGCAGCATGTGCTGGGCCGTCCCTGCCTCAACACAAGGCACCAAAAGAGGTGCCAAAGCCTCCACAGGAAGAAACGAGGACAGAGAACCTCAGGAGAGGCAGCAGGCAGAACCAGGCTCCCTACAGCCACCAGCATGGCCCGAGACCACCCTAAAGCCTCCAAAGATTAAGAGACAATCCTTAACTTTGGCCTTCCCCCTCTTCAAACTCCCCGCAGCTTGACTCACCATCTCCACAGGAGCAGGGCAGCAGTGGAAGTCCCAGTAGAAGGGCAGTCCCGAGAGCTCGCTCTTCACATGCAGGCTGAGGCCTCCAGCAGTGTGGTGGCAGGAGAAGGAGGTGGTGGTGTCCGGCTGCCCTGACAGCAAGGGGCACATCAGGTTGCGCAAGCGATGCAGGAAGGAGGACACGTGGACCGTCAGCCGCTTGTTCAGCTCCTGGGGAAAGGCAAGGTTAGGGGTACAGCAATGCCCCTGGGAGCTCGGCACTGGGAAAAAGGCAGCAGAAACTCCAGCACAGAAGGAGCCAAACTAATTCTGCATGTCCCAGTGATGCAAAAAGCCATCCCTGGACCTTGGCTTCCAGCCGGGATCCCAGCAGGATATTCCCCACTGGTTTTCCCAGGCCTGCCAGGCTGGGAAGGCTCCCCTGCCCTGCCAGGCCAGGAGGGTTCAGGTGTTAGGCAGAGTGCAATGGTCTCCACCAGTGCATCTGCCCTGCATGCCACCAGGAGTGTCACAGGCTGGCCAAGAGCTGTCACAGCTCAGGTAACCTGCCAGAGCTGGGGGACGTCTGTCACCGCATTCCCACCCCTCCTGCCACCAGCCTCTCAGCACAGCCACTCTGTGACAGAGGGACATGGAAGACAGGGGTGGCACATGGGGGCCTGGACACATGGGCTAGGGTGAGGAGATGAAGCGTGGCCCCATCTGTTTTGGGGCTATGCTGACAGGACACCCCATGGAAGCCTGTGCCTGGCTATGAACGAGACCCATCACTGGTGGGAAGGCAGCCGGTTCAAGCTCCTCCTTGGTACACTGGTCCTGGGGAAACCAGCTGCCCATCCAGCCCACAAGTGAAACGAGTGCGCCGGCCTCAGCACACAGCCCCAGGGAACACCTGGCTGCCCTGGGCATGCTAAATAGCCTGGCCCACTCTCCCAGGAGGAGAGTGCTCAGACAATTGGGGTGACAGTGCTTGGGCAGAGCTGCCCACAGACTTCCCAGGCTGGGTGTTTGCACCCAAGCCCTGTCAGATCCAACAGCCACTGTGTCACTTTATGCTGGGACATCAGCTGCTGTGAGGAGAAAAGGAGGTCCCTGGACTTTCCAGACACTCACCTTGGACCTTTGTCCCACAGCCTCAGCGTCTGCACTCTCGTACCAGACGCTGCTGAGGTCGGAGATCAGCAGGAGGTAGCCAGTATCCCTGAAGCACGCTTTGGCAAGAAAAGCAGACTCGCCAAAGCAAACAGAAGCCCAAGGCTGTGTCAGGAGGCTGCTCTCCAGCTCCTCAGAGCCCTCCATCTGCAAGACAGCAATCAGGTCTCTGCTTTACCCTCCACTCAGAAAGACCCTGGTCCCTGGGGTGGCCTCACAGGGACCCTCAGTCCTTGCTGGCCCCTCCGTGATCCCAGCCCCACCTCACAGCCCGGAGGTGAGGGTGCTCAGCCAGCTCTGGTCACACACACCCCTGCACACGCCTGCAGCTCTGCGGGGGCGGGCATTACAGGAAGCTCTGTGCGGGGCAGGTCCTACCCCAGCTCACAATAAGCACCCAAAAGGCACCAGCGACACACGGCAGTGGAGCTGCTGCCTCCCCAGCGCTACCCGGCGCTTGCTGCCATTAATACAGCGAGCTCTCTAAATCCAAGTTAACAATTGAGCTGCCCTGCGTGCACCGGGACGGGCAGCAGGACACCCCATCCCTGTGGCTCTGCACGAGCCACACGCAGTCCCCTGCCTGCAGTGACGTTGCAGAGTGCTGGCCGCAGCCCCCACGCCACCCGCGAGCACAGCCACTTCCCGCTCCTCCCTGTGACACTGGGGGACCCGGTGTCCCCGGGGTGCCTGCGGGACTGGGGCTCTGCAGAGCCGTGGAGTTACCCGAGGGCAAGACGGGCAGGTGGGCCAAAGGCTGCCGGGGCTCAGCAGCAGCGAGCGACACTGGGCCGGAGGGGAGAGGC
>NW_010339782.1:0-200 GCF_000700745.2 Antrostomus carolinensis | reverse complement strand
TGGCCTGGCCCGCTCCAGCATCCCCAGTTGTTACAGGAAGCGCCACGGCCAAGACTCTGTGCAAAGCAATGGGGACGGAAACGCCTGAGGACAGGACTTTGTGCTTGTTCCTGTTATGAAACGTCCCGGTACCAGTGCCCAGCTGGGGACAGCCCTCGGGCTGCGGGCACAGAACAGCCCCGAGAGGCAGCAGCAGCAGC
>NW_010339781.1:0-10361 GCF_000700745.2 Antrostomus carolinensis | reverse complement strand
TTCCAATCCCCAACATTCTGGGATTCTGTGTAATTAATAATTTTTATGGAGGCCATGTTCATTCCTCTTTCCAGCTGGCTCTAAGGAAGGCCTGGTTATTCTGCAGTCTTTGGGCTGCAGAAAATAGAGCATCAAAACAGTTTGCTGCTCAAAAGAAGTTTCCATTTTTCAGTCAAAAACAGTGTAGTATTTGGTTAGAAAGTCAAGGTTTCTTTCCTCATGTACAGTACAAGCAATAGTTTGTTTCCCACATAGTTCTACATAGAGATGCTCTATCATTACAGAGTTTGCAAAGCCGGGAGCTTGCTCTCCTGCCCTGTGTGTACTGGTGAGTTTGGCTCCAGATCACCCAACAGAGGAGGAGCCTCCATGGCATCTCAGCTGAACAGCAGTGTCCTTGGCACATGGTCCAGTTAGGTCGATTCATATTTCCAGCCCATTTACCCCTCCCAGGGCCTGCCGCTCTAGAACAGCCACGATGCATAGAGCAATGGTGAAGGTTTCAATCTGATTCTGGGTTTTGTTTAATCTAGTTCTGTAAATAATCTGACTTCTGCCTGGAATATTTATGAGGTATTCATAGCAACACTGTAACAAATATTTCTCCTAATAAACTTTAATTAAAGTGCAAAAGTAATCTTTGGTGTTACTAAGCAGGCAGATGAGTCTCCAAAAGGCCGTGCTTTTGAGTGATGGCATAAATCTCCTGGGTGTTACCCTACAAAAGTGAATCTAATAATCTTCTGGTTATGTGCATTCAAGAGTCAGGAAAAATGGTGAAAGAGAGTCCTGCAATGTTGCCTACTTGCCATGATAGGTCAGTGAGGAAAGGATATTTTCGATAATGTTAAAAAGTTTCAGGGAATTCTTTTTTTTTTTTTCAATCTCAACAGTGCTGTGAATAGCTGGGTGGAACATCTTTCCCCTTCAGCCCACCTCCCTGTGTTAGATGCTTATCTGAAGTCACACTCCTCCTGGAACTGCTTAGAGCAATTCAGCTTTCTGCTCGAGAGTGTGCAAAGTATCCAAGCTCTGTGTTTGGTTTTTGGGAGCCTTGTGCTGGCATATGCAGAGGCAGAGCTGTGAGCTCCTGAGGTTTGGCAAGCCTGGAGAGGAGACCAGATGTTCTTGCAAAGGAGCTGTACGGCACCGGTGCTGTAAATGGCCACTCCGGATGCAGCTTCACGTCGATCTGGAAAATAAATGAAAGATTTCTAGGACTGCTCTATGAATATGTGCATGGAAATTTCAGAGCAAAATTCAGTCTGTGAGCTGAAGTTCTGACTAGTTGCCTTAAAGGCATTGCAAGGAGTATATTAAAACCCCTAGACTTGCTGAGGTCAGAAAATAAATTGCTATTGGCTAGCAAAAGCCTAAAGTGAGGATATTTGTGCAGCAGCCACAGAATTTCCTGCCCTCTCTACTCCTGTGCAGGTCTGCAGGCAGGTCACAGGACATGCGTTAATTACCCTCTGCTTTTCCACATAATTCAAGGCAACACTGTAGTAATGCTGGAGCTCGAAAAAGGTCCAGCCAGAGTCTCTGGAGATGGAAATGCAGCTGTTGGAAAATAGACTTAACTCCCCTCATTTGGGAAAGATGCTACATCTGCCCTTTCTATTCCCGTAGCTCTGGGAATAGCTACGGGAATAGCTCTGGCTCCCAGGGCAGGGGCTGCCAGTGCCACCCATTGCTGAGCCCTGTCCTGCAGCCCCTCTGCCTCTGAACCCCATCACCTCTCCTGTCCCCTGCCATGTCCCCCGTGCGGCAGGGGCTTTGGTGGCCTTCGCTGCAACCGGCCCTCCCCCTGCACTGCACTGGGGCCAGGTGGCTGGTGAGTGGTCGAGGTACCAGAGGAGCCGCTCAGGAGGGGATGCCCCAGCCGGCCCCTCTGTCCTTCAGCAGCAACCGTGGCCTGCTCAGCACTGTATGTGCTACCACAGTGCCAGGGATGAGCCCGGACCTGGCCCTGCAGAGCAGTTTGACTGCTGTCTGGTACAGCCCCAGCCCCTGCCCACACGTGCCGAGACAATAGTGTGGTGGCTGTGCGCTGGCAGGCAGCCCCAGCTCTCCTCTGCCTCTGAGCCCTGCTGCCCCACAGGTGGAGGACAGACCAGTTGCTGCTGCCCAAAACTTGTGGTTATGCTGCAGTCAAACCCATTTCTGTACAGAGGCAGCAGCATTGGGATGGCATTCTGCTTGCTTGTTCTAATTCTCTTTCTGCTTTCTTTAGCCTTACAAAGGACGAGTCCAAAAGGCCAAAGTATAAAGAGCTTCTGGTGAGTGCAAAGTGTGGCTGCCCACACTGGCCATTGCGGCTCTGCCAGTCACACAGTAGGGCTGGATCACCCATTTGAGATCACTTCTTGTCTTCTCGGGCCATCAAAGGCAGGTTGTTCAGCTCCACAGCCTGAGGAAGAGCACCACCTCCGTGCCACTGTCTCTGGCCTGCGGTCATGGCAATGGCTGAGATCATTAAGTGTCTGTACATAAACAGAGGAGATCAGCATGAAGGGAAATGCCTTGTTGCTGCAGCTCCGTGATCCCTGAAGTGGGCAAGCTGGGGCGGAAGCATGCTGGGTGTGCCATGTAAATGCTGCCTTTGCTTGAGCTCCTGGTGCCATGCAGGAGCCCTCTGGAAGTGCTGGCCAGGACTGTCACATGTAAATGCCTCCAGTGCACAGGCCACACAACGAGGTTGGCAGTGCTTAGGCAAAAAATGAGACCTGAAAGAGCACGGCTCTGGAGTAAGACACCAGCAGAACCTGTCTATGGTGGGGGGGTCCTAAAGGAGAGAATGCAGCGATGCTTTTGGGTTGGATAAGTCACACTTGGCAACCATGCACTTTCAGGGAGCTCTGGACATCTAGAAGCCACCTCTCCAGAGGATGTATGAAACCATGCTCTGGGTCCCTGATGGTGGTGGTGTGTGTGATACAAAAGGAATTTGCCTGGTGTCTTGTCCCAGAGAGTCATTGTGCCGTTACTTTCCAGTGGCTCTGAGGTGGATCTGGCCGGTATGGCCTCCTGGGCAGTGCAGACAGTCAGGGTTCAGGAGAACCGGGTTTGAGTCCTGATCTGCTATTTGACCTCCACAAGTCCTGTCTCCATGTCACTCCTGTCTCCCCATTGCTGACAAGGATGATGACTAAAACCTCTCTTGAAAGTATTTCAGTACCTATCCATGCTACAAAGGAGCTAGGTGCTGCTAATACTGCACCTCGCCACCTCCTGCCCAGCAGTTCCTGACACTCTGGGAATCCTGTCCCAGCTCCATACTGCACATTTCAGATACGGATTCCCTGTATGTAAAAGCCATGGATAGGGATATTTTGTGTTGTCCTGTGGCCACCACCAAGCTCTACGTTCTTGCATCAGGCAAATCCATATGCTAAGCTTTTATCTGGGGTAGCCAGCATGTGTCAGAAGGGAGAACGTAACCTTGTTGGTTTTTTGTCTGATTCCAGAAACATCCCTTCATCCTGATGTATGAGGAACGCACAGTGGATGTTGCATGCTATGTTTGTAAAATCCTGGATCAAATGCCAGCAACTCCCAGCTCTCCAATGTACGTTGATTGATAATGCTGCTACATCAAACTCTAGAAAAAAAGGGCTGAGAGAAAAAGAAGCTGTAAAGAATTTTCATCACATATTGCAGTGTTTTTAATGCTCGCCCAGACACCATGTGCAATAATATTGGTGTTATTTCCATCCTGTCTGTATACTGTTGTCACATATAAAGTGCATCCCTGTAATACCTGATCACACAGTGTTAGTGTTGGTCAAAGAGAGACCTCATCTTGCTCTTTTGTGGACATATTCATGAAATGTGGAAATAAGTACATTTATTTGTTGACCGTGATTGGATAGCACCTAAAATTCATTTCTAGGCTCAAAATTTGGAGACTTCTCCGCAGCTACTGGAAATATTTTTCTTTCAAACTCTTCCAATTGTTGTTTCAAGTAATAATAAAAAAGCAAACAAACAAAAGTTAGGCGTTGTCTGTCTGAACATTAAGAGATTTTGCCTGGAGGGAGAAGAACTTGCTTAACGGATGAGATGCTTTGCCTCCTGGAGCTATGAAGGCAAAGGAGAATTTTATTCTTCACAAAGTGCAATAGATGTACTGCTATGAAATTCTGTTGCTTTACAGTCACAGTGTACTTTCTGAGGACAGAGTGCTCAGCTGAACTTCCTGCTAAAGAGAGATCATGTTAAATATAGTGAATATGTCTTTACCCAAAATACGTTGCATTGAACAAGGCTGATATTAAAATATTCAGAGATGGGACGTAATGTATTCTTTCTCCTTTTACCAAGCCAGCCACTCTTCACTCTTAACTAGGTGTCCTGTAAATTGTTACCTGGTAAGATAAGACCTTTGACCTGAAGAATTATTAAACTACTCGATTGAATTTAACCTGCTTGTGACCTGATTTATAGCTGCACAGTGCTCACCACCAGCTGGCTTTGCTTTTGACTTCAACAAGTGCTCTAAGTCTGCAGCTGTTTTAATGAGCCACAAACCGTCTGCAATTTCTAGCCAATGCCGATTCTCATGTTCAGCCCCGATGCTAGTGCCTTTTCACTGACCCTGAGACCAGCCCGGCAGCACTGCCGCCGCCCAGCCCAGTGTCCCTCACAAGAGTGACCCTCAGCGCTTCCTTCTCACCACTGCAAGCAGGATGGACGTGGTGTCCCCCCACCACAAGGGGCTCTGTGCCCACCTCACTGCTGCAAATGTCACGCTGTGCTTAGCTTGCTGGAGACCTTCTTCACCACCTTCTGGGCATATTTAACCTCTTTTGTGACCTCCATGGCTCTTGTTACTGCACCTTAGAGTGAACCTCATTGAGTGTTTGGTGCAGATAGGGATGAGGCAGAGATGAGGGAATGTCTTAACGCCTTGTGTGCTTTCAGCTGATGCAGCAAGGCCAGGCAAGCTGCCATCTTCTGGCCCATGGCTGAGCAAAAAAGCACATCAGGTTTTGGTTGGCTTTTTATTTACATTGGCATATTTTTCAAAGATTAATTTTTCCTGAAAACTTCCCCACCTCCCACCCCCAAAATATTGCAATTTTCAGGCATTTAGTAGCATAGTGGGGGTAAAATGGAGCCTGTAGGGTCTCTGATTGCCATTTTGGTTTGCCTAGTTTAGACACTTGGTAGGACTTCATCGATGTTAGAGCAGCCTGCTCTCAAAGATCTGCAGCAAAACTGGACCCAGGATACAGAGGGCTAGAATCATAGAATTGCCTGGTTGGAAAATGCATTTGAGATCATCAAGTCCAACCATACCTAGAGGTGCAGTGGGAGTGAAAGCACAGTGGTACTGGCAGGATTCCCAAGGAAGGGGCTTCCCATGTCAAACCAGTGCTGCCAAATACAAACTGGGCTGATGCGGGAGCACTGCAGACCAGCACATCCCTCCCCAGCTGCTCGCTTGGGAAAGGCAAGAGTTGAGGCCTTGCTTGTGTAGACACGTGGTGTTTCTCCAGCTGCAGAGGTGATCCCTTGCGTGAGGCTTGCAGCACTGTGCATCTCCCGCTCAGCTGTCAGAGCTGGGCCCTCTGGCACTGAGGCTGACAGTGATGTGACCCCTTGGGGTGCAGTGTGTCTGGCTGGGCAGGGAGGTGCAGTCCTCCTGCCCTCCCTGGATTCGGTTCCTCTGGGGCTGCTCGTCAGGCGAGGCAGTCACTAGAGTCTTCCCAAAATGGACAAGGCAGAGCTTCCTGAAGTAACTAGTCATTCCCAACAGCTCTGATTAATCATGTGGAAGGATCAGTTGAACAAGATCCGTAGCATATCTGAAGTGGTAATTCTCTCTCCATCCCTGTACCTCAGAAAATTTGGCTTTTCTCAGGCTTGGCAAATCCCCACAGCTGTGAATCATCTCACCAGCCTGCAGCCACCCATAACAGGACCTCAGGGACACCAGGTCTCACAAGGTCCTGGCTGGGGGTACTGAAGAGACACAGATGCAGTAAAGATAGATGCATGCAGATGTGCTCTGCCTCTGCCTCCACCTTTCCAACGTTAAAGTCTGATTCACATTTCACCAGTGATAGGGAGCCAAAAACCTTTCTGAGGGCTGACACTGAGGTGGATCCTCGCACACAGCAGTTTCCCTCCAATGCAAGTGGCTGCCTTGCTGTGCAGGGCACAGTTGGGGTCCGTTCTCCACTGGCGACCCCATCCAGGGCTTGTGTTCAGCAGCGCAACCAGTTTGCTTTCGACAGATGGGAAATGGAAACGTGAAGTTTTGAGCTGGCAGTGACACAGTCAGGGTTGAGGTGCACCCCACAGCATGCATGGCTGTACAGGAGGACAGGTTTAGCATATTAAACATAGATTATTATAAATTATTAAGTGTGCACCATTTATTACAATGTATCTTTATTAAAAAGAAAAAAATGTGTATAGTGTTCAGAAGCTGTGAAAATAGTTTAAGAACTGTACATTGTGAACTCTTTTTTTTTTTTTTCTTGTATCATAGAAAAATGTATAAAAATTATCAAAAAGCTCATGTGCAAGGATGTTGCCTTATTGTGTGTAAAATGGAGCTCAGGAACATAACTGCTTCAAAGAGCTTCAGAATATTTTATCCGGTATCCTAGTTTGATTTCTTCCTCTATTTAAAACATGGATCAGAGTGTTTCTGTAATAGTTCTATTCTTTTGCCTGCAGGTCCATTGTAATAAAAGGGTGCGACTGTGACCTTGTTATTTTCATTTTGTAAGGTCAGACAGGAATGGGAAGATTCATTAACAGCTGTTGAAATACCTGGCTTCCAGGCACTTCCTCCAGGTGGAGGCAGCTGTGCAGAAGAAAAGCAGCCTTTGAAATTGCTTATGCTAATTTGAAAACCAAAAAGTGTGGGGAGACCTGGACATATTTTCTTCCTCTGTAAGACTGCCGAGCCCTCTGTGCTAATGGGGTGCCCCTCAGGTGAGCTGTGTTTGCTGCACAGGGAAGTTCTGGTGCCTCAGGACACCTCGTCCCTGCGAGGAGGGCAGGTGGCTGTGCCCACACTCTGGGGAGAGGGCAGCCGATGCTCACAGCCTTGCAGGCTTCTTTATTTTTGCAAGAGCAGTCAACATCTGCGAAGTCCAGATGATCTAAGAGTTCTGGGTAGTTCCTACTGCCAAGCTTCCTGGTGCTGAGACAAGCGTCTCTCCACAGCAGGCCTGGAGATTCTCCAGGCCCATAGGCAGAACTGGACCCCAGCAGCCTCACTGGGAAAGAAGGCAGTGTCGGGGGAGAGGGGCCTGTAGTGCTCAAACTGGCTTGATGGGACCACCCTGGGAATGCCCAATTCAGTGACGGGTTGAAATGGAGCGTACTGTCAGGGATCATTGGTCATGTCACTGCTCAGGACCAGAAGTTTTCTTATCAATGGGGGGAGTAACCTGGCACCGGCTCTTGTATTGTCTCTTCACGTGGAGGGTGAGATTTTTGTCAAGAGAAGGAAAGGCAGATAACACAGCTGAAGAAAGTCTTGCTGTAGTGGTGGTTGAAGTCCATCAATCTGTATAAATTCAGTGTTTCCACCACATGAAGCTTTTTCTGGAAGGTTACTGTTGCCAGAACAATACTTGAGATATTTTGGACCACCTGCTGTACCCATTCTTCAGCCAAAATCCAAGATCCCTGATTTGGTGATCTCCAGGTAGAAGACAAAATCCGACCACACACCAGGGGGGGTCTTTCCCTGCTGGGCAGATGCTGGGGGACCCGGCTCCTCTCCTTACAGCTCCTTTTTACAAGCATCAAAGCTGCTCTAGGATGCTATTCGTTTTGTACTGCAACTTGCCTTCTTTGCATTCCGAGATTTGTTCTCAAGGAAGCTGTCACAGCTGAAGGAGCTGAAAGAAGCTGGTGGTTGGATGCGAGTCCACCTGCACATCCCTGCACTGGGCATTCCTATGCTCTGCAGGAAGGAGAGGATCCCTCTCGTCTCTTTTCCCCTGTGACTATGTGGCATGCAGAAGGGACTGTATCTGTGGCCACTTCAGTTCCTCTCAGTTGCCCCTTGTTGAACTCATGCTCAGTTTTTCCTCCTGTGGACTCTTTTCCCTGCCCATTTAGACTTCATTGCCTTCGCTGAGGATGTCTGTTGTCATTGTGCTGCAGCTGAAGGTAGTACAAAAAATCTCCAACATCTCATATGCCACTAGCATCTCAAACAGGAGCCACACCTATGCAGTACCACTGTTGTTGCTCATTTGAGCCCTTGGACAATTCAAACGTTCCTTGCTTGAGTGATGTATGATGGCTTTCTCCAGTCCTGGAGCTGGGAGTCCTCCTGTGGGCATCATGACCATATGTCTGGACTCTGGCTTCTCCCTCTGAGCCACCACGTGGGTGCTGAGGCTGCCCTGGTTTCTGTACTCGGTGCCAAGGCTGAGGAGCAGAAGTTTGAGCCAGCCTCCAGGTAGACTTTGAGCCACTGACCACTCTCTTTGTGCCCAGTGGTCCAGGCTGGCACCTCATACCAATTCCTCACACCTTTATGCCCACTTGAATGGCTGAGGTGCTTCTCAGATCTTCACCAGGCATTATATAGCATCCAGAAAAGCATAGTGTGCTCTGCTCTGATTGTTACGTGTCTGTGGAACTCCAAGACCAGCTTTGAGGTTTGGGTGAGTTCAAACACATCCCTGCCTGGACCCAAGCAGTATGAATACAGATGTGCACCACCACCTATTCCTGTCAGGAGCACTTGGAGTTGTGTGGTCTGTATTTCCACCGATCTGCTTGGCTTCCCCTAGCCTTCATCCCAGCCTCTTGTCTTCTTTGGTGGCCAGGCAAGTATCAGGGAAATGCTCAGGCCTGGGTTAATACCACAGGTGCTGCTTAGGAAAAAAAAAGGCTCCATTTTCACTTTGACTCCCGATACAAATCACAAGTGTGGCTGTTGCTTTGAACGTGTGAAGGGTCCAGGGAAAGAAGGAGTGGCTATTCTGGTGAATATGAAAAGAAAGCAGCTCTTGATTTTCTCTGTTCTGTTTAAAGCTGTGCAAATGCTTGGAGAACAGGATGAAGCGCTCGCTCCCTCTTCTGGAGATACACAGTGCCACCCTCGCATTGGGAATAGAACAGCGGAGCGGGCTGGCTGGCTGGCTGGACCGTGGGGTTTCTGCCAGACAGTGTGTGAATAAAAGCCCTTATCTCTGCATAAATTCCAGACGGAAGGGCTGGGCAGGCCCTACTGCCAGGAGAAAGCCTGGAGAAAGCATCTCCAACTGCACTTGCTACTTCCCACGGGAAATCTCTGCTCAGCTGCACCAGAAAGCTGAGCGCAGGGATGTTACTCTGCAGCTGTAGCTGCACTAACGTTCCCAAAAGCACATGTGGGCTTAGAAAGCAGGAAGCGCGCAAGGGTTTGGTGCGTATAGAAAGGCCATCTACTCACACCAGAGAGGATGTGCTTGCTTGCAAGGTTGCATGTATTAAGTGCACGCACTGAATCTGTGTGCGTGTGTGTACTTGTGCTTGTGTGAGAGCAGACAGCAGAGCTATGCTGAAAAGAAGGTCGAGAAAGTGCTTGGTGTGAGCCTAACACCTTGTTAGACACCAGGCACCTGCTTCTTGGCCACCGTGTCAAGTCAGCCACCTCCGATAGAAAGACAAGAAGCCAAATTTGCCTACCTGTCCTTGCCCCCAGCTGGAGAAGAGTTACATTTCTGTCTGGAGAGGATTCTCACCTTGCCTTGAGCGCAGCTCAGAGATTTGGTTCAGCCAGCCTGAACGCTATATGAACCAGAATATGTTCCACTTCCTTAGAGATTTATGTTCTTTAGTGTTCAAACAACCCATGCCTCCTGCAAAGTATTACCCATCAGAGCCATCTCTTCCTCTTACCAATATGCAGTCAGAGGAACAGTCTAATTGACATCTCAGACACAAACACAATTCTACCCAAAGCAGGTACGTACTACAGCAAAGCCTTAAGGCAGCTGTTCTTCACCACACTTTGTCACTTGGCACAGCTCACTATTGATAACACTTTCTCTTTTCTGCTTATCCCACCCAGCTGAAAGAGGACCCTCTCTTAGATGCCACAAGCTGCTACAAAGCTGTGAGTAAGGTCCCATTTCTGGACCTTTAAACAGCCTAACTTCGTGGCAATTAGCTTTCCAACTTTCCATACATTTGGGTGACAATTTCGATACACAAACAGCCGTTGTGATGACCAGTACTTCTGTGGACTTTGCCCTGAGCAGGTAATAAATTACAGCCCATAGTGCCAGATGATTTTCTCCTCCCTTTCTGAAAGACCAGGTACTAAATATACAGTATCTGTCGATAAATCAGTGTTTGACCGGTAACAGCTTTGCTTACCTGATGAACTCACA
>NW_010339780.1:255-463 GCF_000700745.2 Antrostomus carolinensis | reverse complement strand
GGTCACAGCTCCCAGCACGCACCAGTGCACCCTGCACTACAGCTCCCAGTGCCACCCGTGCTCGTGGACTACAGCTCCCAGTAGCCACCAGTACAAGACGCAGCTCCCAGTGCCCCCACTGGAACATCACAGCTCCCAGTGTCACAAGTGGAAAATCACAGCTCCCAGTATCACCAGTGCAAGATGCGGCTCCCCCTCTCTCCAGCGG
>NW_010339780.1:0-234 GCF_000700745.2 Antrostomus carolinensis | reverse complement strand
CCCAGCTCCCAGTGCCACCAGTACAGGACACAGCTCCCAGTGTCACCAGTGCAAAACCACAGCTCCCAGTGCTCCCAGTGCAGGGCACAATCACAGTCCCCCCATTGCAGCTGCAGCCCCATCATGGGGGGCCGTGGGGGGCCGTGCCCATCGGCAGCACCTTGACCTGGGGGCTGCGCTGTCCTGTCTGCACCCCAGCCGGGGTCTGTCCCCCTGGGGCTGGGGGCTGGCCCC
>NW_010339779.1:11584-14419 GCF_000700745.2 Antrostomus carolinensis | reverse complement strand
AACTGTGAGGGAAACGTGTAACCATAGACTCTGCCCAAGGGGGAAAACTGCTTCCCCCACAGCTCCCCAGACCCTTTCCTCCTGCAGAAAAGGAGGCTGAGGGCTGAGGGGAGACCTTGTGGCTCTGTGCAAGTCCCTTGGAGGAGGGTGGAGAGAGGTGGGGGTGGATCTGTTCAAGCAAGGACCAAGGGACAGGACAAGAGGAAATGGGCTCAAGTTGTGTCCAGGGCAGTTGAGATGGGATGTGAGGAAGAATTTCTTTGCTGAAAGGGTTCTGAGGCATTGGAAGGGGTTGCCCAGGGCAGTGGTGGAGTCCCCATCCCTGGAGGGATTGAAGAGTCGTGTAGACACAGTGCTGAGGGACATGGGTCAGTCGGGGACTGGTCAGTGTTGGGTTCATGGTTGGACTCGATGAGCTTAAAGTTCTTTTCCAATTGAGGCCATTCTGGGTGTGATTCTGTGTTTCCCTCGGTCTCCCCAAGCTGCAGAGCCAGCGGTACCTGTTTATATCACTGTTCCCACACTCAAGAATTCAACGAGTGTTTTTCACCAGGGTGGGTAAAAAACAAATTGATGCAAAGATTACGACCTAATTCTTAACTTGGAAGAGAGAAACTCCATCAAAGTCATTAGCACTGCAACTAATACATTAATTAAAAAGTCCTGAGCTGCCAGTGGCAGAGGAAGGAGTCTGACGCGCGTTGCCTGAGATCAGAGCTGGGCGCTGCTGGGCGAGGTGCTGGCGAGGAGCCCACCTTGCAGGAATCAAACGCTGGCAGGGGGTGGGTTTCCAAGAGCAACCAGGCGCCGGGCACGCAGGCAGGATTAGAATTAATATTTAACCATGAGGTGTGAATAGATCCCCAAATAGAATGGCTCATGTTTTGTCCTTCCATCGCAGAAAGCAAACACGTTTTTCCTTTTATTCTTGGCAAAGCGGGGAAACAGGTGGAAGATAAAAATAACCAGGTTTTGAGAACAGGTTTAGCATTAGTCACTTCTAGCCAGCCTAAGAAATATAATTTCATCTTGTATGTGCAAAACGAGGGGCGATGGGCCCAGCGTGGATGTGGGATTGCCTGACAAAAGCCATTTATGACCTTTGGTAATGAGTCATAAGGTACCAAATCTTGATGAATTGTTATTATCCTCCTGTTTTCCTGCTGGCGAGCGCATCTGCATTGTGCTGCTCGGGCTCCGGAACAGAATCATCTGTTCTTTCTGGCAAAGTGAAATGGTTGTGAGTTACACAACTGCTCATTCAGGACAGAAATGAGTTTACATAAACTGCCAACAGCGGAACCAGAGACGTTGTAAGTCTGAGGTTTCGCTGGGAAAAAAAAAATGGGATAATGGGAATTTGTCTGATACTTACAAAATTAATTTGGTACCTCTGTTATTTCACACTCTCTCTCTTACTTAACTGTACGATACTTTTACAGACCATTATACTCAATAATTACTGTTAACAGTGCAGCTGCTCTCTTTCTCAACTTGTGGCCAGGAAATTGCAAAAGGGCAATTAAATCACTCTGTGGTACTGCTCGTTGCGATGGTTTAGGATCACAAACACGGCCCGTTACCCCAGCGCGGCTGAGGGGCGGGGATTCTTAAAAATGCTCTAGTAGTCACTTACAAGAGATCTAATGAGCTTTGTTAGCTGAGTCTGTGTCTGAGTCTAAACCTGCTTTCAACCTTATTTTTCTCTGAATTTCTTGGAGTTCTTCAGATAAATGAATTAATTTAATGGGTGGTGGAAGAGACACACAAGCAGCACCATAAATAGCACAACACATCAGGCTATACTGAGACAGCAAGGAATGTTTTGGGGGTTTTTTCTTAACTGTCTTCAGAGAAGCGTGGAGCTCGTTAGCAGTACAGTGACATCTTTATTGATGGACTGGCAGTGACACAGATGGATAGTGCTCTGTTGTTACAGAAAGATTTCATGCTGAGGATTAGAGCAGAATTCTGGAGAAAGAACTCTCCCAGAGCTGATAGCGCTGATTTAATTTTCATTTCCTCCAGTACTTTTTTTTTTCAAAAACAGCAAGTGCTTTAAAGACATTAACAAATGGCACTGGACTTGTTTGGGAGAGATGTTGGGATTATCCCCTCCTGCATGGGTAGGCTGTGCCCAAGATAATATTGTTCTGCAGGACAGGTTGATACAGGTTGATTCTGCAGGACAGGTTGATACGGGGCCTACAAGAAAGCTGGGGAAGGACTTTTCATAAGGGCAGTTAATGACAAGACAAGGGGAAATGGGTTTAAACTGAAAGAGGGGAGGTTTAGATGAGATATTAGGAAGAAGTTTTTCACTGTGAGGGTGGTCAGACACTGGAACAGGTTGCCCAAGGAAGTTGTGGCTGCTCCTCCCTGGAAGTGTTCAAGGCCAGGCTGGATGAGGCTTTGAGCAACCTGGTCTAGTGGAAGGTGTCCCTGCTGCTGGCAGGGGGGTTGGAACTGGATGATCTTTAAGAACCATTCTATGATTCCCCTCATCTTTGTAACTTTTTTTTTTTACCTATGAGATGCAGTGAGTTTGGGTAACTTGCCTAGAAGTCCCACAGCACATGAGTGACTTAACTAAAGGCATAGAACCTCCAAATCCTGCGTCCAGCTCAACCATACAGCCTGTGTCCATCCCATGCCCACAGGTCTTGGGTTATTCTTGGGTGCTCACACATCCATGTTCTGTAAAGGGAATATCAGCTTCTAAACAGGGCACACATCCTTCCAGGTGCTATTCCACATTTTCTGCCTCCACGTCACTGTCATCTGTGAGAGGGAAATCGCGCAGGGTTTTCTGAGCGCTGTAGCTTTTGGTTTGCA
>NW_010339779.1:0-11560 GCF_000700745.2 Antrostomus carolinensis | reverse complement strand
TGGGTAAAGGAGAGAAGAAATCATGCTTTAGTAAAAATGGTGATTAATTTGCATAGTTAACGGGACCATTATCACTTTTAGACAAAGCCAAAGCAGTCAACAACTTTTGCCCCAGGGATACAAGCTGTGAGTTAAGGGAAGGACCACGGCTCTAAACTTCTCTGGTTTTATTGTCTCTCTCTTGAGGGCAGAGTAGACCCCAAAAGGGGAGACACAATCCCTAGCAAATTTATTCTTATCTCCCCCCAAATCTTTGGTTTATCAATCCTCTATACTTTAAGGGAATAAAGTCTCCTTAAAAACTCACAATCTTCTCCTCTTTAGTGGGAGGGTTGCGCAGGAACCAGCAGAGAGGAGCGTAAGCGATATTGATCACTCCAATGATGATCATCAGCCAGGGAAACCCGATAGCTCGTACGATCGCACCGCCTGTGGATGGACCTGCCAATTGACCAGTTAAAAAAGGCTGAGGTGACAGAGAGCAAAAGGTGCCTTTCCAGTTTGGAGGGGGTCTGTGAATCTATGGTGAGTAGGTTACAGGCTCAGTGCTTGCAGTGAACGCTGGGTGGAGGAGAGGGAGCGATAACCTGAGTGAGATACACGCTGAGTATGTCACCCCATGAGTATCATAGAATCACAGGGTGGTTTGGGTTGGAAGGGACCTTAAAGCTCATCCAGTTCCAAACCCCCTGCCATCAGCAGGGACACCTTCCACTAGACCAGGTTGCTCAAAGCCTCATCCAACCTGGCCTTGAACACTTCAAGGGAGGAGTAAGAGTTCTTCCGTACCAATCGCGAAGCCCATGCAGAAGGCGACATCAGCGATGGCGTAGACATTGCCATAGACCGAGGTGTGGCGAAGGTCCACGAGGTAACCCATGATGGGCATCATCGAGGAGTCCACCATTCCTGCCCAAAGCAAGGAGGACCTGATCAATCATCGCCTTCTCCGAGGGCAGTGGTGAGGGCTGCGCTTGAGCTGTGTTACGCAGCCTGACCACCAACAGCTTACCTATGGCAAAGCCAAGCCCACTGTTGGGGCCAATCAGCCCGTAAATATTTTTGGCCAGAGGTACCTTAGAGAGGAAAGAGAGAGAATGTACAAATGAGCCAGGAGAGCTCGCTGGGGTGGATCTGTGAAGTGGATACAGATGCAACCACTGAACATCTACTGACTGTGGGCATGTAGCCCCGTGTCAGTGCTATCGCCCACACTGCCCCTTTCTGCAGCAAGGTCTCGAAATTGTCTTGTGCTACTTACACAAAGGAGACTAATTCCCACCACAGCCATGCCAATGAGGGAGCACAGCCACCTGCAACGAGGCCACGGTTAGGAGAGGGCAGATGTTCTCAGTGTGCACAACACCATGAGTGTAATTCGTGCTGAAAGCGCAGGACTGGGCGGGGTTGAGCTGGAATCTCTTCTGTTCCACTTACCGACCCATTTTGTTAGCCAGGATCCCAAAGAGGTTGGTGCCGATGAGGTAGGATATGCTGGCAGGGAGAAACGCCATCCCTGAGAGAGAGAAAGGATTTGTCCCCAAACAAATACAGGGGATTTGTGAAAATCTTCACTTTGTTCACTGCCTCTCTCAGTTGGAGAACACGGTGAGCCAGGCAAGGCATGGTAACATCAGAGGTGCTTCTCCATGTCCCCCTCTGTCACTGCTCCGTGTCACGGCTGCGCTGGTGCCCCATTGCTCCACACCCTATGGAAGGGTGGGGGTCCCTCTATGAAGACAGAGGGAGGCACAGAAAATGTGTTTGCCCTTGAATAGAAGGAGGAAACTGAGGCACACAGAGGTGCAGTGCTTCACCCACAAGATCTGTGAGACAACCAGAAGCTGAAGGCAGAACTTTGAGAACTTTTTTTTTTGTCCCCACTGCTTTAACAAACTGCTCCCTCTCTCCTGTCATCGTTTCTTTCTCTTCCACCTTTCTCCCCTCCCCTTCTGCTTTTCACTCGCTGAATAAAGAGGAATAAAATAACTGCTTCAAAAGCTTGGGGATCATTATGGAGTCAAAATTAAATATTTGAATTGTTTGCTGATTTACTAGTTGTTTATTTTTAATATACTCTCCTGCCGACTATAAATAAAACTGATCAGCTCCATTTCACTAAGACAACTTCCTTATTGAAACACCCTGGTTTATGTTTAATTTTCTTTCCTCTCTCTAACAGCTACAGAACACGGTTAATCCTGCAGGTTTAGTCCAAGCTCTTCTGGGTTTTTTGGGGGGGTTTGGAGGGTTTTTTTGTTGTTGTTGTTTTTGTTTGTTTGTTTGTTTGTTTGTTTTTCCCCAGAATGATGGGAGTGGGCAAACTGAAGCATACAAATAAAGAAGCTTCTTGAATTCTTAACAGCTTGTGAGATGGGTGACTGGCAGTTGAACCGTGTCTGAATCCAAACTGCTTTCAAATCTCAGGTACCTGAAAATCTGGTGAATATATATATATGAAATATATTCTTTGGGCTTTTCCGTGATGTCTCCTGACCTCTGGGTCCTGCTGAGTCACCTCAAAGGTTCCCCTTGAGTTCAGCAGTGACGGGGGCAATCCTGAGTGCATTTCTCAGCCTGTGAAATGCAGCCACGCTGTCCCTTCTCCCCACTGCCAGAGTCCTTGGGACACAGCTTTACCCTCACCCATCCCTGCTCAACCACTTCCTCACCAGCAGCATCGTAAGCTCTTAACGGGATGGATGTTGCTGCCTGACCAGGGGATAACTCGATTAGGGGCTCTCTCAGCCCTCCTGCTCCCAGGCTGCAATTCAATTTGGGATCTGAGTGTAGCCTGAGGCACCCCCTGGGTCATTCCTCAGCCAATTTGGTTTTATAACAATCAGTTTTGATTTTTGTAGCAAACACAGACGATGTTATCTCCGTATCACATTTTCTAGGCAGCTGGTAATTAGCACGTACCATCCTGTCCTGCCTGGGATTCTCGAAATGGCCTCGTTTTACTCAGAGCTGCCTCTGCAAACCCATCTGCCTGCCACGATTTTAGCCCAGCACGATAGCATTATCTGCCCTGCAGAAGAGGAGATTCGACAGGCTTTCCATGCACGGAACAGCCTTTCTTCCACTGTTATTGCTCTTGTGGGGAGCCTGATTCTATACAATTTTTTCAATAATAGAGAAAAGCACATTGTACAGCTACCACTAAGGACATTTCCAGCTGAAATTGGAGCAGCACGCAGCCTGGGATCACTCCCTCTGTGCGGGTGAGGATAGATGTTTTCTCATTTTTTTTAGATTGATAGAAGAGATTATTCAATCCATCTCCCAGTGCCAAAGCAGGACTGGTTCCAGCTGAACTACATCAAGGAGCTGTTCAGGAGTGAAGGCTGCAGAGCACGACACTTACCCAGCTGCCATTTCGGGGAGCACATGGTTTGCATCATCCAGATGGGCAAGGTGGGCTCCAGCATGGCCACCCCCATGTTGGAGAAGCAGAGAGCTCCTAACGGGGAGAAAAGGGAGAAATGCTCTATTTTAGCCACCGGCTGCTGCTGTTTCAAGTGGACACGAGTGAATCTCTTGAATCAGGAGACAGGGGATGCACAGAGCAGCACGGTGTGTGCTGACATCCACCTTTACCTGCAGCCACCAGGATGTAGGGGTCTCGCAGCAGGGTGAACACCGGCGTGCCTTTGGTGCTCTGTGGGGTGGCAAAGGTGGGTTACATCAGCCCAGAGCTGCCCGTGCCTTCGCACCCATCCTCAGCTCAGTGCCTGCCCTCATCCTTCCCACCGCCCAGCACCGGTCACCTACGCGCTTGCACTCACCTCGGGGGAAATCTTGGAGGGCTGCAGTATGCAGAGCTGCAAAGCTGGGAAGAAAACACTGATGTGAGCTTCCTGCTGGACATAGCATCCCTTCAATGCACATTGCCCTCTGGCTTGTCCTTCAGCACGACCCCTTACATCAGCAGAGCCCCCCGGGATGCAGTAACTGGGTTTGGGGACAAGCGGGCAGAGGGAGAGGTGGGTCCCAGCCCTGCTCCCGGGGGAGGGAGCAGCAGAACTCCCTGAAGTGGGCTGTGGTAGAAATGTTTTGGCAACTCATGAAGCCGTCAAATATGCAAACACTCTCCGTCAGGCTGCCAGCTGCCTGCTGGGGAGTCACAACTAGAGCATGACCGAAATTAGAGGTGGAAAAGAATAGGATTAAAAAAGAAAATTTCATATGTATGGGACTTGTGTTTCATTTTCCAAAAGCTCTTACACGCTTCATTAAAGATGTCTTGCCTTACATCTAGGCAAAGATGGTAACTGTGACTGTAATTTAATTAGCTTAATACTTCCCACTGAAAATGCACATTTCTGCTATCTGTAACTTTGCTGTTACACTCTGAGGCTCTCGTGGCCTGGGTCTGTCGTACAGCAATCGGAGAAAGAACAAGGATCACCGTCTGTGCTGGCAAAGTCTAAATTCCTTCGCGGTGTTGTGAAGAGCCTGCAGACAAGTGAGCCTGGTACAAAGAATTTGCCATTCCAAGAGCGTTACTGAATGTGCTATTAAAGCAATCAAGGGGTTTATTAAGTAATGAGGGACTAATTCTTACTATATTGCCATGTCAATCATCTGGTGGTAGAAAACGTGATTTAGCAATAATAGACTAACCAGCGCTGCTGATACTACCCGTGGTGTGTTAATCTGCCTCTTCCTTCCCACGAGCCCTGTGAGATTCTCCCCAAAACATCTGTGTTTGAATCTTTTCCTGTGCTTTATTTTTTTTTTTAAAAAAAAAAGCATTTGGCTTCTCACCTCCATCCAAGAGAGCGAGGAACGCCAGGACCAGGAAGGGAGATGATTTCCCCACAAATTCATACATCACACTCCCAAAGGGAGCCCCGACTGGAAGGGAAAGGCTGCGTCACACAGCGGCAGTGCCACCGTCCCCAGCCCCCGGGGAACAGTTTTCTCTGAATCCCCTGGTGGGTGGTGGGTGAAGGTGGTGGGAAGGTGTCCATGGACAGTGGCCATGGAGGGTGAGCAGAGGGAGGGAGGAGGACAGGCCAGCCCTGCCCATGGGGTGCTGCTGGGGACGGGGCACAGGCAGGCAGGTGGAAGCCGTAGGTGATGGCCAACAAGGCTCTGGAGATGCCATTGATGGGAGCCCTGTTGGGAGCAAGGTTCCCTTACTCAGCACGCCCAAGGCCAAGCCTCCAAGAGCGATCCCCATTGCGTTGCCCCTCTCGAAGTCGTCCGTGTACACGCTGGCCAGCATGCCCAAGCCTGGGAGCAGAGAGAAAGCAGAGGGCACATGAGGCTGCTGGGGCTCCTCTCCGAAAGCAGACGGGGCTTTTGAGGGGCTTTATCCGCTTGCCAGATGGGCTGTGTGGGTGCATCATCTGCACCAGTCAGGCAGGAGGAGGAATCAGAGAATCGTTTGGTTGGAAAAGACCTTTGAGATCATCGAGTCCAACTGTACCTGTCCACTGCTAAACCAGATCTCTGAGCACCTCATCTACCCGGCTTTTAAATCCCTCCAGGGATGGGGGCTCCACAAACTCCCAAGGCAGCCCATTCCAGTGTCTGTCAAACCTTTCAGTGAAGAAATTTTTCCTGACATCCAATCTGAACGTCCCCTGGCACAACTTGAGGCCATTTCCTCTTTTTTTATCAGTAGTTATCTGTGAGAAAAGACACAAACCCACCTCACTGCACCCTCCTTTCAGGGAGCTGTAGACAGTGATAAGGTCTCCCCAAAGACAGAAGTTGGAGTCTGAAGCCAAGACACACTTGGTGTGTCCAGGCTGCTGATCATTCCTGAGATGATAAATGATCCCAGACAAGGGGAGCCAACGCAGGGACTAAGAGGCAGCTAAAACATTTACCTGCCACTGATGAGAATGATGAGCCAACGCCTTGGAGGGCTCGGGCGATGAACAGGAAGGTGTAGGTGCCTGAGAAAGCAAACACTGCGGAGGAAGGAGAGAGACAGCGTCAGGCAGAACTGTGGATGGAGAATTCAGACCCTGCAGAGGGTAACAGCGGCCTCATCCTGCACCAGTTTGGGTGCTGGAGGGGACAGGGGACACTCGTCCTTTCTTGTCACTGATTTCTGAGACCGATTGCTCTGCTCTCACTCCTTTCTCCTGCACAGGGACAGCGGTGCAGGCACAGACCAAAGTATTTCCCTCTGTGCTGCTGTGTACAAAGGGCAGACTGAGGGGCAATACTCACTGACGGTGGAGAGGAACATGATAACGAACCCGATGAACATGGGGATGTGGTATCCTATCCTGGAAAGGGAAAAAAGAGGCACCGTCTCAGGGAGGGTTCCTCATTCCAGGGTGAGATCCAGTCTTGCTGCCCAGCTGTAACACACATGTCTCTGTGGGCTGGTGAGCATCTCCTGAACGTGTGGCTGTGCCCATTGGTGCTGTTCAAGGGAGCATCCAGTGTCCAAGTGTCCCCACATGATGCTGTTAAGCACACCCAGAGACATGGCTCTGCTCTGCCAACTCATCTGCACAACCAGACCCTGTGGAGATGAGCCCAGGGCCCCTCACATGTGTCTGCTCGAGACAAAGGCAAATGAAAACACTGGGGCAGAAAATCTAACATCATTATATCTGTAGCGGAGCGGGAATCTTTGTTTATTTGATGGTTATTGGTATTAAATAGCATCTGTCGACACCTGAGGAGAGCATTAGTGAGGCTTATGTTGGAATATAAACTTGCAAGCTATGTGTAGGCTTTTAGAAAAGGTAAAATTCATTTATTTTGATGCGTATATTCTCCCCTTTGCTATTTTACCCACCAGTTCCTGTTATTCTGTGATTGCAGGGGCTGCATATGTGCAGCAAAGACATTTCTGCTCAGCTCACGATGATTTCGTTAGCAGGCAGGAGCTGCCTGGCCCTGAAGGGTTCCACCCCAGTACAAACCCAGTTCTCCAACCTACCTGTTGGTCAGGAGACCAACGGACGGGTTGACCACCAGCTGTACAAGAGCCTTGGAGGCAAACAACAGCCCCACACGGACATTCTCCTTGGCGAGGAACTCCTCACCCTCTGGGCAGCCGCTCGGTGGTGGGGGGCTGCTGGTGGGGGGCTGTGGTGGGCGGCCGGTCTCCCTCCCTTTTTCGGCACTCGTGAAGCCCAAGACAGTCACCGTGGTGTTGTCAAAATAGGAGAACATGGAGGAGAAAGGAGGAGCCTGCAAGGCTGGAGGAGGTGGCTCAGTCTGGGCTGAGGCAACAGAGCTGTTGGCACCTTCATATTCTGTTGTATAAAGGAAGGTGGGGACAATCGGTACTGAAAAAAAAAAGGGAAGGGATTAGTTAGTGATTTTATTCCATTTTCTGAACTGAATGGTTCTGGCTCGGTGTCGGTGTCCTGCAAGCTGCCCGCACCCAGCCCTCCCCACAGCTCTCCCTGTGCGAGGACCCTGCTGGCATCATCCAGAAACTGACCGAGGAGCCGAAACCCCACGACAGCACCCACAGAGCAGAGCGAGAGCCACACGCCGTACCCACGACCGTCAGCAGCATGTTATCCAGCAGCAGCGCGACGAACACCACCACCAGCACCAGCCTCTGCGACGTCCTGCCCGCTGCCAGCCAGCGCCAGGGCACGCGGTCGGCAGCCGAGGACATGGCCAAGAGCCTGGAGCTCACAGCTTGGGTCCTGCTGGCTCCTGGTCTTCAAGGCTGAAGGTCTCCTACAGCCTTTAAGGAAAACACTCTGGGTTACAACCTCCCGCAGCTCATGGCTTCTCTCTTGAGAAGGCAACTCCTGAGGTCACTTAGCATCTGTGTCCTCCAAGAGCTGGGTGCTCCTCCCTTGGAGCTGGGACCACCAGCTTTGCTATCAAAGACGGTGGTTTTATCAAGCTTGCATTTAAAATTGCAGATGGAATTCGCTCTAACCCATTTCCATTCTCCTGAGACATCTCGTACGTGCTCCAAGGCATCATTTAAGTCTTCTTCCAAAGACTCAAAGCACAGATCAAGCCAGTAGCTTATCTCTGGTAATCTCTACATCTTTTATTCCATGTTTGTTCTTTGGAGATTAAATTCGGTCTCAAAGGAAATTCATTTACCTTACACGTCTTTTCATTTGACCTAATTGAAATGTCATGGCAAGATACAGGACTTAAAAGCCTCACATACATGATGAAGATCAGGACTTCAGAGAGGCTGAGAGAAGATTGCTTGCTCCATCCCACCAAAAATATCAATCAGAAATTTGCACTAAACCAACCAAAGAATGAGCCATTTACATTCTCAGAGCTCTTAGGCACTTCAGAGACTAAGTGGCAAAATTAACGGAGCTGAGTCTGAACTATCACTCTTTTTTTTTTTAATCCTGTGGTTTTCTGAAATCCCAGGCAATCATATGTATCCATTTTTAATTAAAAAAAGCAAATGCTCCAAACCTTCTATCATCAGAGTGCCACACAAGTCAGTCAGTTGGGAAACGAGGATGATTTCTCAAGGTATCTCCAAGTACTAGTAAATACCAAACAATAGAATTAATGCAAGAGAAGAGATATGTATATATAAATTAATAGAGAGAGAGAGAGAAAGGAAGCACAGACAATAGACATGTAGACTAATGGAGCCCTTACATCTCAAGCCACAAACCCTGTCCCCATGCAAACCTGTTGCGTGGAGCAGAGGAAGAGGAACTCTTACCCTGGAGCCCATCTCGCTGCGAGGAGGCGGCTGCGGCTGCGGGGGGGGATGTGCTCTGCAGCCGCCGCTCCCGGGGGATTTATCGTTACCTTTTATCAGAAGAGGATATGAGTGTTCCTCTTCCATGGAGATTTAATTGGAACCTCAAACAAGTTTCATTCAGCCCTGCAGCTCCCTCTGCGTCAGAGCAGGATGGTGGGGTGGGCTGAGGGGGGTGAGGAGGAGAGAGGCAGGAGGGTTTATCTGCAGCAGAGGCACTGGCTCTCCAGGCTTCCATCAACGCTTATCACTCTCCCAGCACCTTAACTCTTGCCTGGGTCTGAGCACCCCGACCCGGGGACTGCACAGCCCTCTCCTCCCTGGGGGAAGCCAGTTAGGAATGGCAGCGAATGGTTTCGTCACTGGTAGATAAGTCTGGTGTCGTTGAATGATCTGGGAAATGCATTTTAAATGCACAATAGTCTAGATCTGGGACTAATCCACTCCAGTGACTGATGGCTGTTCTCTTGCTGCCTAATGCTGCTTGTCCTCGGTGTGACTGTCCCCGTTCTGACCGTGACTCTGTGTGACACATCCTGGGGTAAAACCAGTCAGATTTTACCAATGAGACCTGCAGCACCTCAGGGATTTTTGGTTGATTCCAAAACTGAGGGAGCACAATCTGACAAAAGAAGGATATCATAGAATAGATTCACAGACTGGTTTGGGTTGGAAGGGACCTTAAAGCTCATCCAGTTCCAACCCCCCTGTCAGCAGCAGGGACACCTTCCACTAGACCAGGTTGCTCAAAGCCTCATCCAACCTGGCCTTCAACACTTCCAGGGAGGAGCAGCCACAGCTTCTCTGGCCAACCTGGGACAGTGTCTCACCACCCTCACAGGGAAGAATTTCTTCCTAATATCTAATGTAAACCTCCCATCTTCCAGTTTAGAGCCATCACCCCTTGTTCTGTCACTTGCTGCCCTTGTCCAAAGTCCCTCCCCAGCCTTCCTGAAGCCCCTTCAGGTTTTGGTAGGCAGCTATAAGATCTCCCCGAAAAACAGCATCAGTCACTCTTCCCCACTCCCTCTGCATGTGTTTGCACGTCACCATGGGCCGTACGTGTGAGAGCTCCTCCTCAAAAGGAAAAGAGAAATATTTAGGCCACTGAGTCTCAGTCTGTGGGCTGGTCTGTAGGATGCTGATGAGCTGCTTTTGCCTCATCCACAACGTAGAGCAGCTTTTCAGGATTTCCAAAATAAGTGTGATGATATGTGTTCATAGTGGATGGAAATAATAGTTTTAAGGCCCGAATGCACTGATCCTGGCCATGATTTCTGAGAGGGATGGGGGGATCTCAGCTCTCCCCTGGGTATCACCAGGTCTGAAGGGTTGTGGTCCCTCCACATCTGAGGTTCTTCCCTTGCCTTCTCCCCACAGAAGGGTGCTGGCACCCATCTCTGGTGGGGTGCCCATCCAGAGCCTTTCCCCAAGCTCTTACATCTGCTTTATCTGCAGAGAGAAGGAGATATTTCTTGGACTAACAAGGCTGGTTTCTCCTGAGCAAAGCTGGATGTCAAATTATATCCATGAATGGGTGAGGAACTGCAAATGCCATTGAAAATGTGATCTCTTTTCTTCCATCATTTCTGTTTTCTTAAACTTTTGACACTTTGCTCCGTGATTTCTTTTTTAAACCAAAACTGATACCATCGTTCATCCAGGATATAGAGATTTACCGCAGAGAAAGAAAATAAATCCTAAACATATTCACCTTTTCTCTGTTGGTGCATAAATCTGCCATCGAGGCCATTTGTCTGGCTTCTGCATGGCTAAAAACTATTGCCAATAATGTGCGATGAATACATCCCACCAAGGAATTCCCTGGGTGTGCATTAGAGCGGGAGTTGAAGCCTTTAAATCTGTGTCTTGAGCTGAGAATTGAATGGGGCTAAGCCTAGAAATTACTTTCTAGATATCTGCAGAGTGGGCAGAGGATGAGCGGTACAGCACTACCATCTGCTGAGGGAGCTCGGAATCGCTCAGCTCCACCTTGAGCAGGGATAGAAAATAATTCAGATTCTCCTTCAGGTGAGGAGGAATTTGTGGAGACAGTTGTTGTTGTTATTATTATTGTTGTTGTTGTTGTTATTATTATTAATATTTTTCTGTTGTAAGCCCCAAGGTCAGGACACCATCTCATTTGGCAGCCCTAAGCAGCCGAAGGAGATCACAGTGTCGTGTCACTTCTTTTGCAGAGATGATGGGGAATCTTACTCAGATGTGCTTTGGAAGCATTTCCATGTGCCCATAATTTTTTTTCCAGGCAGTTCTCTTTGAGATATATATATATAAATATATATATATAACCATTGTAAATGTTTGCCATGATTTTTTCTTTCAAGAAGCCTATAGAAAAAAAAAATACTGTGATTTTCTTCCTGGCCAGACTGAGGTAGTGAAGTCTAGTGAACCTTTTTGATGTCATGAAAAATAAAGAGAATTTATGGGCTGTCTCCAGGCCCAGCATAGGATGTGAAGCTGAAAAGTTGCTGATGGGAGCCCTCACGCTGCTGCAGTTCTGGTGAATTGAGTGGGCAGCAGGCTGAGCTGGATGAAGAGATACATAACCCATAAGGAAACAGAATGCCAGCTGGCTAATGATTTCCTGGAAGAAAAGTGTTTACAAATAACCCACTATCTTTTGTATTATTATTATTAAATTAAAGATTTAGAGGGTAAAGCAGCTCCCCTTCTCTGCTTTCCTTTCACGACCGAACTACTTCTTTTCTTGTTTTCTCAGCCATTTAACTCTTCTGTCAGTTCATTAATTAATTAACTTCTTTCCTTCCTTCCTTCCTTCTTTCCTTCCTCTCTTTTTCTTTTTCTCTTTATCTTCTTTCTATTTTTCTTTCTCTTTTTATCTTTTTC